>NC_059072.1:287207280-287509780 GCF_020497125.1 Mauremys mutica | reverse complement strand
AAATAGCTGGGAAAGAGAGCAAACCAAAGTTTATTCTATTAAAGAATCATTTTTAAAGCAATTAAAGCTAGCTGGAAATTAAAAGCCGGTGTTCTTTGAATACTGGGCCAGCAGAATAATAAATCAGTTTGAAATACTCTATATAAAATGTAAATATTCTATCAAAAGGTAACCCTAGGCTGTAGGAGATAGGTCAATTTCCATTTTAAGTCCCTTTGTTCCTGAAGGAACAGGCTTTGTGAGGGCTGCTGAAAGAGCAGGCTTAGACTATTCTGGGGAAAGAATAGGCTACCTGCACTGCTCAGTTGTGACCTATCTGGAATTGTACTCTCAAGTTCTAAGAGAAGTTGCTTTTTTTTAAAAAGATAAATATATATATATAGGTATACATACATCTACCGAGGGAAATAGAATGTTCTCTCATACATTATGTATATGTCACATACTTTACAGAAAACTAAATTTTAGAAATGGTTTAGAGACTTTTTTAAAAATTGTTGTTGGTAATTACTTTGTCTTTCACTGCCTATAATACTTGGCTCCCTTTGTACCATGAATCCAACTGCATGCACCTCAGCTACAAATTTAGAAACTTATAAAAAGTTACTTAAATTTGCTTTTTCATACACCACAGTGTTGCTTTTTAATATTCCAATATCTCAAGAACTTCCTGAACTCAATGAAAAGCTGGGACTCTCACCTTTCCAACAAAACTCAGTATGTGCTTCTAGCCTTGATAGACCCTGATATACTGGACTTCAAAAACCATGACTGTTTTATACATTAAAAGGACATTTTAGGTCAGTATTAGAGGAAATGCCATTCCTACAGCACCTGAAACAAAATTTCTCTATCCAAAAAATGTGTAGCACCAACAGTAGCAGTGCAAGATTCCCTAAATTGCCTCACCAACACATTGAAACCATGACCTTAAATGACCACCCATGCAATCCTTGGCTTTCATCCTGAAACTAGAAGCAGGAGGGACAATTTAGACAGCAGCTGCTGACCAGCTGACCGTTAGGAATAGTGACCAGGACACTGAATATACATGATATGGTCCTGTCATTCGGTAAATCCTTCCCGTGTTTGCACAACCTGGGGGAGATGAAAAGGTAGCAATCCTAAAACTAGGCCTAAAAATATCAAAGGGAGGAAAGACTATGGGCTTCACACCCCTTTAGGAGCCCACAACCCCTCCCTAAAACAGGATGTTATTGCTGGAACTCCAACAGCCATTCATGGAGTTTCCCAAGTGTTTTTCCCCATCTACCAAGGGATAATTTAGCACTTAGCTATTATTGGCCCGTCCACATTTAGCCCACTGACCTGAAAGTGAAAGACTCTATATCCTATTAATTATCTCTATAGCCATTCAAGACTGCCTCTTTGCTAAAGCTACATGTTAGGAAAACATTCCTTCAATACAAGGCTGTTATAAAACCTCTCGTCTAATTCTGCTTTATTCAGACTCACAGCTTAAGTCTATGTACTATCATACGTTCTTAAAAACTCTGATATAGGGAGAGAGATGAGCAGTATATCGGTATGACAAATCATCATTCATATCATGTAAGCTAAGTTCATGATGATTACCAACCTTCTAAAAATAGCAAGCCTCATATCCATTACAAAACATGGCTAACAAAATTGTCTGTTATTGCATTACTGTATACATTAAGATAACAGTGGCCTAGGTAAGAGAGAGAGAAGTGAGTTACAGATATGGTCATCCTCACTTTCGGCACCCATGTCATTTTTAGTGCTCTGCCAGAATAAATCACATATTTAATTAAAAACTCAGTACGTAAAGTTAGCAGATATTTGCCACACAACTTAATAAATCTTCACAAATTCATTCCAAAAACAGGAATGTGTAAGCTTTAAAATTACTGAATTATATTGTTTTCCATTTAAAAATTCTTATAAAACATACATTAAAGTTTCTTTTTAACAATACATCACTGTTGATTCACGACCACTATTTGGAAACTTGAAATTTATTTGTTTTGCAGCCAAATTGTCACGTGTCACTGTAGGATTATTCATTAGTAACAGATTTCAGTAAAACTGAGTTTTAAGAACAGAATCACTGAAACTACTGTTTAAAAAGATGCAAAAATTGTGTAGACGTTTCAAAGAGACAAGAAAAAAAGTCAATTATGGTAAATGTTGGACCTAAACAAGTTTTAATCATTAGTTTATAATATAATTTTTGAGACTATGTATATCTTCATAGAAATCCGATGGTTATGCAAAACATTACACGTTTTTCATGAAAACAGATTCTGGCATATATGGCAGATTTCTTTTCAACCTTTATTCACAGTTTTTGCTGTTGATTTTATAAAGTATGTATTTAACACTTGTGGATACTGGCAGTTAAAAATATATTGTTTCTGGTCAGGGTAAGACATGAGGTGGCAATATAAAAATATATATATAACATGCTGCACTTTATAAATTGGTTTAAAAGTATATACAGTTTCAAAGTAATAGAAAGAGGCGTCTCTTCAATCCCTCCATGAACTAATAAAGGGGGTGAAACATCTACAAATTATTTTGGTCATACTCCATGACACATTTGTGGAAATACTTCCATTTTTCTCTGCATGTGTACAATATATAGTTAATAAAATCTAAAAAAAAAAAAAAACCCTCTCTACAGTGTATTTGTATAATGAACAAAGCTAAAAAAAATCTTTATTTACAAAATTGTATAGTATGAATTCAACCTCATCTTCAAGAAGACTTTTTGATAGTATTATTTGTATCTGCTCTATAAATATGAAATTATCCTTAAAGGCACTTTGGGTATTTTGTTTATATTTGGCTTTTGGATGCTTCATGAAATGGATTTTATTGACATAAATTTACAAGAAGAGACATATATTAGGTAAACTCTTCAAGGTCTTTTGGTCCTGGTTTTCAAAAGAGGTGATCTTTCAGAGCAGGTTGGAGGACACTCTATTTGCAACTTCTTAGTATGTTCTCTTTAATAAAGTAGAAAGAATCATTAATTATTTAAAGTAAAACTTTCAGCATGTGGTTAAGATATCTCGACCTTCTCAGAATCAAGATATGCATCTTGCATCTTTATGTACTTTCAGTTATTATTTGTCTAAACTGTCTAAAGTAAATCAAAAACTATCACTCAATCGTCTCAGTAGAAAGGGTAAATTTTAATTGCAGAGCTTAAAACCTCACAATTAAAAGCTGTGCTACTACTTAAAGCTAGCACAAACATAAGAATGAGAGTTCATGCATACAAATCAGCTCTTCTATATGTGCAGAATGCTTTTCAAGAATAGACTGATGCATACACAACATTCACACCTTCTAAATGTATTTAAAAGGAAAACAGAGTGGAATATTAACCCATAGTTTTACAATACATAAATGCTTTCACTCTCACTTTGATTTGTAAATGACTTTGTGATAATCCACATGTGATTAACAAGAAATCTACAATGATGGTTATAATACAAAGCTAAGCATGCAGATAACAAAATGATACGATGAAAAAAAAACGCAACTGAAAAGCTTCTTTTCCTGCAGCAAAAAGATTTTGTGGAAACTCACCTAAAGAGCAAGCTCTAGTTTTATTTAGTTCCTAATTAAAAACACTGAAGCTCTGGAGCTACATATATTTTAATTCAAATCAACAGAAAAATTAAAAGTGGAAGAAATTACACACAACCCCTCCCCCGCCAAAAACACCACTATCTATAGAAGGAAAAAAAGAAGCTGAGCAATGAACAGAAAAAGTAATATATTTCTTATATTGTTCTGAGGACTTGGGGCCAGGTGCTCAGCTGTTGTAACTCAGCAGAGCTTCTTTTACTTCAACAGAGCTATGTCAATTTATACCAGCAGAGGATCTGGCCTTTTGTCTGCAAAAATCCACCTTCTAGCCTATCCTAAATAAACCAATTGGCATATCATGCAGCTGGATCAGCAGTGATACATATACAGCCATAATTATTTGGCACACCGAGGTTAGTTTTTGTTATTTGCTAACTGGCCAATCCCTAGCCACATTATTTTCTCAGGGAAGGGTGAAGAGAAGATAATGAAACTGCACATAGTTGCTGCACACAGGATAAGGCCATTGGCTCTAATCTTCTTCCAGAATAGGCTCCGTGCTTAAAGCAGAACTCCCTCCCATGGGCTCTAAGTCAGTACCAGATTCTCTACAATTAGTCCGGAGATTGTTTCAGCTAATATTAAAACAGGTAAGCTGGCTTTACTTGTCAAAGAACAGGCCAACTGATTGGGTTCCCCCCATCTTTTTGTTGACATATTAAAAATCCACTGATACTTCCAGAGAAAAAAATAAAATAAAAAATATAGATATGGACTTAGATACGATTCCCCCGGTACACTGCATATTTTGTTTAGGAGCCATGCCTTCCATTATATGTAATTATTTCTCACAAGTTGCATAATAAAATCTAATTATTAAATATGAAGTTTACCCCAGAGCAGAGGGCCTATGCACCACTTAAAGCTCATTTAAATGATTAAAGGCTTGCCATCCCTAGAACAAAAAGTATATTTTATGATGTGTTAAAATCCTGAGGTAGACTAGGCAAATTGTAGTATTAACTCGTTTCCTGGTTGAAGTAAATGCTAGGCCTCTCTCTAATGTGTTAAAAAGAATGACCCTAAAATGCATTAAAAAGAGCTACTCTAGAGTAACTATGGTTCTTCAAGATGCTGTAGCCATGTGGATCCTACTTTTGGTGCTCATAAGCCTCAGGTATCTGAAATCAGCATCTTTTGAATAGCAGTGTCTGCTGAGGCCTCGCATACTCCTTGCACTTTCTCGTGTCCCTGGGATGAAGATATAAAGTGAAGAGCAACAGCAACCTCTTCTCCATTCCCACATAATTCAAAGCCTGTGACAGCCAAGGACTCTGAAAAGCAGAGATGGAGGACAGGTTGTGGAATTTGCACTCAAAACATCTCAAAGAACCAGTTACTGTAGGGTAAGTAACTGTTCTTTTTTGTTAGCGTGTGTGTTGGTGTGGATTCCACCTGTAGGTGATTGGCAATTAGTATTCCCACAGGATGGTGGGGAGTTGGAATTTCAACTGCATCAGTTGAACAGTTGAAACTTGTCACCTGAAATAACAGGTAAGTATAAGGCATAGCGTTTAACAATGGAACTCTTGACAACAAGAGTAAACCTCATCTATGCAGGAGACAGAAGCTTCTCCAGGAAGAGCCTGGGATTGGAGTGAATTCCTCCAGATCCTAAGGGCATTGTAAACCTCACCACTTTCTGCCCCTCTCCATGAGATCATAGGGAAGCACTTGTCTAAGACATTCAGATGTAACCCCATATCTTTTGGGAACCAAGTTACTTTAATCCATAGGTGGTCCCATGATTAGTGCCTTTGCCAGGGAGGGTATTGAAAAGGAGATCCCTTTTCCATGTGTGTGGGTTCCAGTCTCTAAGCCAAGAACATCCTGTTGTACTAAGACCTTACCTTTGATCGAAGAACAAACTGACCTGAGGACAGTGTTGAAGGGGGTGTAGGTGAAGTCTGCCAAGCGATATTAAATACATGCGTACTGACATGTTGTCTAAAACTGTGAGTCCTGTCCAGACTATCATAGAATGGATTGATGATCAATGCAGTTTGAGTGCTTGGAATGACTGGAACCTGTCCTCTGGCAGGTATGCTTCCGCTGATCTTGAGTTGATCACAGCTTCTATGTACTGTTTTGTCTGAGAAGGTGTGAGCAACTATTTTTCATAGTTCACTAGGCAGCCCAGCCAGAAGAAGAGAGATTGAGCACATTCCAGGCTCATTGGTGCCTCCTGCTGCGGCCTGGCTCTGATTGGCCAGTCATCCAAAGTACAGGTAGGCCTTCACAGCTGAGCTCCTATCCCTGGAAGACATTTTATGAAGACCCTGGTGCTGTGGAAAGTCCAAATGACAATGTCTTCTTCTGGTAATGATTTGACTACACCAGGAACCTCAAATACTTCCTGTGGGTCAGGTTGATGGCTATGTGGAAATATGCATCCTGTAGGTCAAAAGTCATGAATTAGACTTGAACTTGCAGGATGGAATGATGCTTATGTGGCAAATTAGCAGACGTTGTTTTCCAAATATAACTTCCTAACATGGTGCCAGAGTATTTGATGATGCCGGCAGCTGAATGTCACTTTCACCTTGGCAGAGGACTTCCCTAACCCTGGAAGAGAGCTGTCTCTTTTCCTCCTCCTGGGACATCCTCCTGATGTTTGGAGCCACGTCGGGGCTCCCCTTTGCTATGCTTTTCAGTCTTGCCCTTACATTGCGGCACAGGCATTGGTTCTAATGGTGTAACTGTCAGTGCCAGAGGCTCCCGTGTTGAAACCAGTGCAGTGTCAGTCAGTCTCTGGTCTAGTAAGATTATCAGTGCCAAATGCAATGGCTGGTGCAAATGGTCCCTGTGCCAAGGTGGTCAGAATCCACAGAACCAGCAACGGTTATGATATCATTGTAACAACGAGGAGTCTGGTAGCACCTTAAAGACTAACAGATTTAGACTAAAGACTAAAATCTGTTAGTCTTTAAGGTGCCACCAGACACCTTGTTGTTTTTGTGGATACAGACTAACACGGCTACCCCTCTTATACTTGATGTCATTGTGACATTCTATCCCTTGGGGGAGCATACTGTAACCTCCATATTCCTCATTTTCATATCATCGTGATCTTACATACAAAGCATGCCTTGTAAGGTATCAGGGGAAACGTTATGATCTGCTGAAAGTCATTTCTCTATCCATATGTGTATATCTTTAATGTATATGAAGTTATGAGAATTGTGTTGTATGGTGGTCATTAAAACATGCTGTAAGTTGGGGAATCCGCCAGATATTAGCTCCCCAGAAGCAACAGGAAGGAAAGTAACCAACGCCCGGGTGGGGTGTCAAACAATCCATCATTGTTTGACAAGCCATTGTCCAGCAAGGGAGCTACAATGCAATGACTCACCTGCATGAGGCCACACCAGGAGAATTGTTCAACCTTGCTTGGAGAGACTCAGCAATGCCCCCCAGACATGCCTGGACTTGTGTTTCCCAAGCACATGGATTGACGGTATAAAACAGACAGAGTGGACACATACTGGGCCCTTCTCCTGCCTCCACATTTGCTGCAAGCAACTAAGACACTGAGAAGAAGACAAGACTCCAGCAGAGGAGATTGTTCCTTAAACATGGGCCAAACCTATATATTAAGGACTGCAATATGAGGGTGAGAAAAACTGCTTAATCTAGATGTTGCCCAGTCTAATAGGGTTGAGAGTTTAGACTGCATGCTTATATTTTCTTTTCTTTTGGTAACCACTCTCACATTTTGCCTATCACTTAATATCTATCTTTACAGTTAATAAATTTGTTTGTTTATTCTACCTGAAGCAGTGTGTTTGGTTTGAAGCGTGTCAGAGACTCCCCTTGACCATAACAAGCCTGGTACATATGAGTTTGTCAATTTAACAAAGAAATTGATTAACTCATATAAGCTTGCAGCATCCAGCGGGCAAAACTGGACACTGCAAGATGGAAGTTCCTAGGGTTGTGTCTGGGACCGGAGATATTGGCTGGTGTCATTAAATGCTAGAGGCTGTGCGTGAACAGCCCAGGAATGGGGGTTCTCATAGAAGAGCAGGGTAAGGCTGGCTCCCTGAGTCGAGTATTGGAATGACCTTGCAGATCACCAGTCCAGATAACACCAGAGGGGAAGTCACAGTCATTTTCTTTACTGATTTCCTGTCACTGCTCAACCCCAGACTGTGGTGACTACTTGAGGGAGCATTTACTGAATATGACCCTTTCTATTCTTTGGAGGAGGTAGAATCCTCCAGTTCTAAGGTAGTGCACATTAACCGCTGAAGTAGTTTCAGCTGCCTGTCTCTTGACTTACTACTCAATAAGGAGAAGAATTTGCACAACACACACTAATCGCAGATGTGACACCCCCCCGCCCCTGCTCTCCCCAAAACAGAATAGACATCAATTATGCCAATCAACCGTGGGGGGGGGGGAGCCATTACGATGTTTAAACCTTGAGAATTTGGAGTCTGCTATGATAGGCTCTGGGAGCCAAGCCCCATTGTGGGGGCGGGGGGGTGTTTTCAAGAGGCATTTTTCTTTTTGGGGTTGGGAATGTCCAAACTAAAGAAGCAAAGAATAAGGAGGGTGAAAGTGGTCTTCTCCAGTTTTGAGGGGGTGGGGGAGAGAATATGAGTTGGAAGCTCAGTAGAAGTAGCAGGTTGGACAATCACTGAGGGAGAGTCATGGCGACTCCACCCTTAATGCCCTCGTGCAGGAGCACTAAGAGGCACAAGGCACATGTGCAGCCCTGATGGATACTGCTATTCAAAAAAATTCAATCTAACATGCATGAGATGTGTGAGCACCACCAGCAGGATTGACACATACTCAAAGAATTGCAACTTGTGTTGTCTACATGCAAAGGCGCGTCTTGTTAGTTAAAACATGTTAAAATACAGCTTTTTTCCTTGTGTAGCTATGGCCTAAGTTGTTAAATACTAAGTAATTGAAAGACTTTATATGGACTTTCTGTACTGGGGCAAACTTCAATACAAATAAAGAAGATTACTAAAGAGTGTCTTCCAAATCAGTGTTTCCCAAACCTGGGACGCCGCTTGTGTAGGGAAAGCCCCTGGCAGGCCAGGCCGGTTTGTTTACCGGCCCTGTCTGCAGGTCTGGCAGATCGCGGCTCCCACTGGCCACAGTTTGCCATCCCAGGCCAATGGGAGCTGCTGGAAGCAGCGTGGGCTGAGGGATGTGCTGGCCGCGACTTCCCGCAGCCCCCATTGGCCTGGAGCAGCGAACTGCAGCCAGTGGGAGCCGCGATCGACCGGACCTGCGGACAGGGCAGGTAAACAAACTGGCCCGGCCTGCCAGGGACTTTCCCTACACAACAGCATCCCAAGTTTGGGAAACACTGTTCTAAATTATCACATATTTTATTTGCTTTCCCTCCTTTTTAGTATTACTAAAGGATATTTACATCTTTGTTTCTTAAAAGGACACTTGCAGCTTGAATTCTAATCAACTATTTTTTAAAGAAGCACTTCACAACTGCATCATGATGGAAAGCCTCACACGCAAAACATCAAGTGTAATCTAAAATCTGACCATTTATCTAATCTTTTTAGATAACTAGCCACCAGAGAGGGTAAGTTTGAGAACCATGCAGTGGTGAGTGTACAGAAGGGAAAACAGAGACCATGATAACACTTATGACAATGCTAACATAATGACTCAACTGTATGACCAAACCATCCTCAAAGAAAGTAGCTCAGTTGTTGAGGAAGTGGAAACACAAATACTCAACTGTAAACTGCAGATCTTGAACTGTCAATTATCGTAGCTCCATTAACCTCAATGAAGCTATGATAATTTATGCCAGTTGAGGATCTGTTTCAGTATTTTACATCATGTTAGTTAACATGCTTTCTAACTAGATGTAGTTTCCCAGCTTAGACAAACCCCCCATCAAGGGGCAACAGATTGCAAGGTGATTGCCACAGAGCTGCTCCCCTAATTGACAAAAATAGGCTGGGTAATAATAGTACCATTTTGCCGGTATCTATGGTAGCATTTCACAGAGGATGATCTGACCACAATGTCACTAACACAGCATACTGGCAGAGCAGAGCAAGGAAAGGGAACAGATGCTACAGTTGTCTCCCTCCACCACTGCAGGTAAACCTGGACCAGATTAGGCTCATTTGAAGACGAGTGGCAGAGCACCAGCTTTCTGTACAAGCAACTCTAAAATAACCAAGTGAGTTTGCCACTAAACAGGTTTAAATTATGATAAAAATTCATTTAAGTTTGTACTTTGCAAATTCACCAGAATGTTTAGATTTTCATATTTGTAGTACCGGTATTTGTCCTGAAAATGCCAAATATGTCTGTGTAATTCAATAAACTGTTCCCGAACAATAAATACTCATAACAATGTATGTGTAACGCTGCCAAGGACAGCAAGAGCTACTGTATATAGGGTGACCAGACAGCAAGTATGAAAAATCGGGACGGGGTGGGGGGTAATAGGCTTCTGTATAAGAAAAAGCCTCAAATATTGGGACTGTTCCTATAAAATCGGGACATCTGGTCACCCTAACTGTGTAAGTGCTGTAGGCACAATTTAAAGCTACCTTGAGAAACTTTAATTTACACACTCACTTTTTTCAGAAATTTCACACACTTTGGAGAAGAGAAAATGTGTAATTTCTCTTTGGTCATATTAGAATGTACGGCAGAGCACAGAAAAATAGCATTTGAATGAGAATGTGGCATTGCATCATTTTTTCCTTTAAATTATGGGAATCTTCCAAACATGTGGAGCATGCAGGAATCAATAAAAGGGGAAAAAGTTCAACTACACAGTTTTATTTTACATTAGCAACATTCTTTCATAAACACAAATATAAGACTCTGTTATTTCTGCCATTTCTCTGCCCATCTCCTCCCACCCCAGTTTACTGAGGGAAAACACTCGATCATTCTCCATTAACTAATGTGTTCTCTCCCACTCCTCTTAGAGTACAGTTCATTTGTCCTGACAGTGAAAGAAGTGCTAATGTTTTCTTGTTTGTTTGTTTGTTTGTGGGGTTTTTTTGCAGTGTTGTTGTAGCCATGTTGGTTCCAGGATATTGAAGAGACAAGGTGAGTGAGGTAATATCTTTTAATTGGACCAACTTATGTTGGTGAAAGAGACAAGCTTTTGCACACACAGAGCTCCTCTTCAGGGCTGGGAAAAGTTCTCAGATTGTTTAGCATAAGTAGTTAACACATTTAAAGGAGCCATTCAAGCTGCAGTGTCTCATTAACCATCAAAGGACGAAAAAAGGGTTAGTGAGTTACAGATTGTCTTAATAATCCATAAATCCAGTGTCTTTATTAAGATCATGATTTTTAATGTCTAGCAAAGCTATGAATTTAAGTTCCCAGAGTCATATTTTGAAGGTGTTATGCTGGTTTCCTTTGAAGACTAGAACTGAGAGGTCAGATATAGAGCAGGGTTTCTCAAACAGGGGTCACCGCTTCTGTAGGGAAAGCCCCTGGCGGGCCAGGCCAGTGTGTTTACCTGCCCCATCTGCAGATCCAGCTGATCGCAGCTCCCACTGGCTGTGGATCGCTGCTCCAGGCCAATGGGAGCTGCTGGAAGCGGCGCGGGCCAAGAGACTTACTGGCTGCCGCTTCCAGCAACTCTCATTGGCCTGGAACAGCGATCCGCAGCCAGTGGGAGCCGCGATCGGCCGGACCTGCGGACAGGGCAGGTAAACAAATCGGCCGAGCCCGCCTGGGGCATTCCCTACAGAAGCGGTGACCCCTGTTTGAGAAACCCTGATATAGAGTGATCATTCTTGGAAGTGTGTTCGCCCACGGGTGATATGGTGTTTTGTCTTATTTTTCTGTGAGAGTTTTTTGAGAGCATAGTGATTGTCTGGTTTCACCAACATAGTTGTTTTGGGGCATTTCAACTACTTCTTCCTCCATATATATACACAAGCATTTGAGAAAATGCATGAGAAGCACTCAAAATTTAACTAATCTGAATGAGTGTTCTGTACAATACTTTCAGAATCCACTTTTATCATTCCATGGCACAATATATTTTCCTATGTATACATTAATTCATGTCTACATTTGAAAAAAAATGTTCCATGTTATTTATTTCTGCTCACTGGCATCCTTAGTTTGGTGATGGATCTATCCTCATAGCATATGGGGGAAATGAAAATTGCTTTTTGGTCTAGGATCCAGTTTCAGGTGTTTTCTTGATTTCAGTTATCAAAACAATACAAAGTATTAATGAATGTTAACAAGTTATACAAAATGAAATACAATTATGTTACAAAATATAAAATGGAACTCAAGAGAAAGGGAATATCATAGGTTTTTTGAAGTTTCATTACTAATAGAATTGTACAAGAAATTAGTACAGCCTAGATTAATTGCCATCATACATTTTTATAAATATGTGTGTTC
Source organism: Mauremys mutica (assembly GCF_020497125.1). Lineage (NCBI taxonomy): Eukaryota > Metazoa > Chordata > Testudines > Geoemydidae > Mauremys > Mauremys mutica. Next base: position 287,497,747 of record NC_059072.1, on the reverse strand, counting down.
ATGACTATTATATTTCAATATAATGCGTCGGTTGTCATTGCCTAAAAAGAAAAATTGCTAGGTTCAGTAACTATGGTTATTATACAGTGAAAATAGACCATGATAGGAGTTTGTAATTAAGAAATGCTTTTGTAAACAAATTTGGGGTCCTGGACTCCCAGTGCATACCTTTGAAATGTCACCTATCCATACTCTAACACACTGGGAAACTAAAGAGGATTAGTTAGTTAAAAGTAAAAAGTCAACCTGAGGAAACCTCACAAGGAATGTAAACTAAAGGGGTGGGGAGGTCTGTAAGTGTCAATCAATAACAAAATGCAAACTGTCAAGCTTGCTTTCCTAACAAACTGTCACATCAACAATATGCAGTTAATGACTACAAATTAACTGTATACCAGATGCTTGACACTTTGTTATGACACTTAGCAAGCTAGTTGACATTTGGGGGATCAAAGCTTCTTTAATTACACTTTGTATAACATGTGCAACCTTTATGCTAATGTCCACATATTCCTTAGCATGAGACTGTTCAAGTGGCAGAGATTGTTGGTTTTTTATTTTTGTGGTGGTGGGTTTTGTTTGCGGGGTGGGGAGGCTGGACTTTAAAACTCTGAGGTAGGGTGAAAAAAAGAATGCTTGAAAAAATGTAACATCATTATTCAGTATTATCACCTAGTCTAAAATAACCCTGCTCTTTAACTTGATGTACTGTATTAGTGGTGCACTCACTCTCATTTATAGACATTTTCTGTGTGAAATAATGCATTTTCAAACAAAGTGGTAATAGCATGTATTAAAGACGAGTGCACTAAGCATCATGCATTTAAAAGTCTCTCTTTGTTCCATCTGATTTCCTGAATCAATACTATATATCAATAAAAGGACTAGTTACTTTCCTAGAACAAACTGATTTCCTTAATCACCTGACTAAATTTAAGATATTCTTCATGCAATGCTTTACTTTTAACCAACAATTGTTGTATAAAATTATGTCCAAAGAAGCGGCACAAAATATATGCCCAATCCTGCAAACCCTTATTCATATGAGCAGCCCCCTTGGCCCTATCATGATGGGCAAAAAGGGTGCGTTTTTCCATCATGCACATGATGGAAAAACACACCCTTTTTGCCCATCAAGACAGGCCCACTGGACTTCACTGGGACTACTCACATGAGTTAATGGCTATACATATGAGTTTGTATAAATAAGCCAATGGTTCTGAAGAAAATATGAATCTTGTACCTGAAAGCACACAGGGTCTCCCTTAATAGGAGGGGAAAACACCTGAGAAAGGTCCACTTCAGAAGTGTTCAAACCTACTGCTATACTTTTTGGAAGTTAGTTTCCAAAAGGTTTCTTGGAATAAATATTATAAAATTCTAAATATTTATGCTCCATTTTTCAATCCTGGTTGCTTACCCTGAGCATGTAAATATATTCTTAGTTGCCTTGCATCAACACAGATTAACCTCATTTGTCAAATTCGCCACCCTCCACTTAAGCAGAGAGGAGTTTGTCTGGCTGGCCGGGAGAAGAAGGCAACGCTTTCTGGCTTGATGGAGGAGGGAAGGCGTAAAGCTGCTGGAAGAGCAGTCAGCCTGGTGGATGACTCACCACATAGGAATGTGGGGTTTAAAAAGATCAGCTGGGCCTGGCCCCTCCCTTCTTTACTCAGAACAGGCTGGGTAGCACCCACTCTCCCTCCCTAATTAGGTCACAAATATGCCAGGTGTTTAGCTATATCTGCTGTGGGCATTACGCTAGCCGCCCCACTAAGGGGGGCTGGGAAGGAATTTTTCCCTCACCACCATATTGGCCAGGAGCAATGGGGTTTTTTTCACCTTCTTCGCAGCAGGTTCAGGTAGGCTCGGTTCATGCATAGCATGACAGGCAGTAGGCCATATGTCGCAGCTCTTTTTTAAGAGTATAGCGGATGTTCAGTGCAAGTACTCCATAAATTAAGGCACAAAAGAACAAAAAAAATGGCTTGGAAAAGGAATTAAGGAGAGGTGCTTGGTAACTGAGCAAGCCAGGGGCAGTTGGGGACTCCCATGACTGGTACAGCAGGGAGCCAACCCCTCCCCCCATCATTATAGTCCTTTGAGGGGGCGTGGTCAGTAGGGTCCCAGCAAGGGAATTGCTGGAGCGACCTGGTCCCAGAAAGAAAATTTCTGGAGGGACCTGGACAAAAAAAGGCAGGGGGGGGGCAGGAGAGCTGGTGAAAGCCCTCCCTCCCCCGGGAATTGGCTGGAAGTGGTAAGGTCCCAGCTGTGAATCTGCTGGAGGGACATAAATTTTGCACCTGCACTGCACACATTTTATCCGCCAGGATAGTCCCAGACATCTGTCAATAATAAAGTTGAGGTCTTATTAAACCCATATCTAATATCTCCTGTCATTCTTTCAGCATAGCCAGACAATCCCCTTCAGGAAATTAAGGTGGGAACCACAAGGGATGAGCCTCACAAAGCCCTGCTGAATGGTAATTGGGACCTCTAATGCGACACCAGTGAAGATCAGTTATGTGAAGGGTGCCTTGCTACATTGGTGGGAAGCTGCAACAGGACTTCAGAATCCCAGCAGGTTTTGAAGTTTAGTTTGGATGGCATAGACTGTTTGTTCTATAGAGGTTGCACTCTTCAATTGGTTATAGTCATGTCTTTTCATTTATAACATTCCAGCTAAGCAACTTCTAATAAAAATTAGCCAAATTCCTCCCTCCATTCTGTGAATTGTAAACTGCAAGAGTCTCCACCGTGCTCTACCATGCATGCACTTCGTAGGACGTCAAAGTTTCCCCCTTGCAGGTCTGGCTTTAACACCAAATCTAAACATGAAATCCAACATGAATTTTCTCCTTAGGCTTGACTCCTTAGGACTCATGTCCTAGACTCTTGCTTACTCTTTAAGGCAGGGGTCGGCAACCTCTGGCACACGGCTCCCCAGGGTAAGCACCGTGGCGGGCCAGGCCAGTTTGTTTACCTGCCGCATCGGCAGGTTCGGCCGATCGCGGTTCTCACTGGCCGCAGTTTGCTGTCCCAGGCCAATGGAGGCAGCGGCAGGTAAACAAACTGGCCTGGCCTGCCAGAGTGCTTACCCTGGCAAGCTGCATGCCAGAGGTTGCCAACCCCTGCTCTAAGGCGTTGTGTATACTAGAAAAATACATACCTGCATAACAGCTACTGCCAGCAATAATGCACCTGCACTGATTACGAATTTATGTAGTGCATGCAGCCTCACTCTGGAGTATAAGTACCCACCCTCCCTTGTATTTGGTGACCCAACAGCAAATACAAGGGAGGGTGACCCAACAGTTAGCTTGCAGCCCTGGTAACAGGGAAAGGTGATGGGAAAATTCTGCTACATTGGTACAGGAACAAAAATTTAAGATTAAGCCTAGACAGTAGGCCTTGTAGGCCTACCCCTTGGCCACTCCTGTTCAATGTCTCCATTTCTTAGGAAAGGGTCTCTGGGTTTGGGAGCACGAGGGGGAGGGAAGAGGGAAGACCAGGCCAGGGGCCGCGCACTTTAGGCAGAATGCTCTGCTGGGAAATCCAAAGGTTTGCATGTAGAAGAGAGACCCTTATAGCATACTGTTGTCCTAAAAGCACTAAACAGCAGATCTTCAACTTCTTTCCTGAGGGTGGATGATGAGATATTGCAAGATGAAAGCTGTTCAGCACTGCAGATCAGGGATAAGCCGCAAAGAAGGACATGTTGCAGAAAGGGGATCACAAGTGCAAAGCACAGCTTTTAGTTTTCAAGATTCCTGTAGATCCTTACATTTTTTGTGACTGGGAGAGCACTCACCTTGCTCCTACAGAAAACTGCTTGTCCCTTCTACTTTTTTTGCTTCAAAGCCATGGAAATCTTACATTTCCCCTTTCCACACATTTTTGTGATCCATTATTTCAAGCCAAGTATGGATGCTTTGTGGTGTATTTTAAATGTACAGAAATTTGACTTAACTGACATCTAATCAAACTATCAAAGCCAAGAGACCTGACAACTCTCAGTTTAATTGTTTGTTTCTTATCTGACAACGTAAATATGCAGTCAAATTCAAGGAATGTGACTGCACTTTTCTTTTCTCTCACTAAAGATTTTTTTTTTTGAGCACTAGACTATAAAACTAATCCATCTGAAAAGGGCACTTACAGCTTTGAAATTGGCTAATATTTTTAAAAGTTCAGATTTTGATAGGACCCTTTTGTCAAGAGCATGTCCTGATTTTTTCCCATTTCTTCCAAAAGTAAAGTATTATTCTGTACTATAGAACATACAACATTTTCAAGACAAATGTGATTTTCAAGTTTACTGTGTCTTTAAATCTTTAACATGTTTCTGTCATTTTTAAAAGTTTCCATACAAAAAAAAGAACTACATATTAGTTTGCAGTATATGCAGGTGAAATATATAAGTAGATAGATGTCCTAAGAAAAGTCCAGAAGGGTACCTTTCTATGTATTAGTTTTAATAAAATTTAACTCTGGATTTGTTCTTTAACTAGAGTTCCTACATGTACAAGTCTATTTCAAACAAAACAACCGTGTTCTGTAACTGCAGACATAAAGGAAGATTATTTTCTTTCATCTGTTAAGAAAACAGTACTATAGATGAAAGGCAAATATTTTACACTGAGGGTAATAATGCAACTAATACAATATCAGTGGTTATTTATTGGTGAAAATACATATCAAAATGATCATTTTAATTATTTCCTATATGCTGCTTTGAGCCATGTAGTAATACTTCAGTAAGTTTCCTAATATCATTTTAAGTACTGCATAGTTGAAAAAGTAGGAATGCATGAATATATCCACTTATGAAAAAAGCTTTCTCTGATTAGAGCTCATTTTCCTAATATACAGGTTTCTAAAGACAGCTCTATTTTAGTTATGTAAAGCATGTAAAAAGTGACATATGCTCAATCAAAGCTGAATCTGAAATTAACCTGTCACTGTAGACACCAAACTGGGGGGCAGGGGGAGGGGAGAATCCTGCTTTAAAAGTTTTTACATCGTGTGTTATGTAAATGGCTAATTGTCCACTAGAGCTGTATAAATTTTAAATAAAGATGAGACTGGACAATAATAAAATACAATAATCTTGTTTTTCCAAGAGAAATAAATTTGGGCATGCCATCAAGGAAAGCAACCAATCCATATATTCCTCATGGTGAACAAACTGTACAAACTAAGTCCCCAGACCTACAAAGATTTGTGCACATGCTTAACTTTACATATGCCAACTTTGACATAAAGTGCATAAAGTTAACTACTCAGGTAAGTCTTTGCAGGATCACAATGAACAATTCTTCTAAAATTCTTTCAGTTATCAGCTTCAGCATTTGAAAGAAGAATAAAACAGGAAATCTAGTCCATTCAGTACCACACCTTGCAATCCCCTAGAGCCTGTACCATTAAGGTTCCTTATTGAGAAACAAAATATGTATCTTTGGATTCATTATAAAGAATAAATACATATTTTCAGCACTATAGGAGTTAAAAAATCCCTTCATTAACTAAGGTTTCAAATAGTAAAAGGCAATTTCTGCACTATTGCAATGTTTAACGTATTTTTTCCTATTTCCTGACCAGTGCATGATTAGATTTGTTTTTTCATTCAAATGGGAACTGACTTTTGCAAGCTGTAAAAACAAACCTGTCTTAAAGAAAATAGCCTTAATCCACCACCACCATAGAATAATTATTTGATTATGAGAATTAGTAAACTCTATAAAAAAATTATGAGTCATTGTAGCAAAACAAGTTTGAAAAAGGCATTTCATGGGTTGGCTAAACCTCTTGATATCTACAATGCAAGAACATAATGATACTAAAAGCTCGTAGTAGAACTTTAGAGAGCTATCAAGCAATGAAAAACCTCATAAATAGACAAGTGATTAACTTATTTAAACTGAACAGGGAGAGGAGTCCAAAACAACTCTCTCATGCACACAAAATTCTGCTTTGGTATTCATTGATTTCACTGCTGATATTGTGACCCTTCCTCTGCGCAGTATGCAAGACACCTTAGGAAGTTGAATCAGTGTTCTGTGAAATAAAACACACCTGATCATAAGATTAGAAACCCACTTAATTTATTCTACCATGAAACTCTAAAGGTGAATTCAATCTTGGAAGTTTCAGAACATTTAGCTTCAGACAACAGATTGCTCACCTGCAGGTTTATTGATTATGAAAAATATACTGGAACCATGTAAGTTTATTGTTCACATTGGGAGGGGGAATTGCCTCCTTTTTACACATTTCCATAAAACACTGTTTAAATCAAGAGTTTTTATAAAAAGAGCACATTTAGTTGCTTTTTAAAAAATAGTACAATTAAATTAGAAAGAACAGTTTATTTCAATAAAATAAAAACAATAATAATTTGGTAATTTACCCTAATCAGGGTACACAGTATGAGAAGTTTGCAGGATGCATTTCAAACACAATACAGTTAAGTGTGAGAATCTAAATAACATTGAGCCCATTGAAGAGGAGTTGTTGGCAGATCAATTTAATGTCAATTTATTACTTCTAATTAACTCAGGTACAAAAAGGAAGTTTAAGCCAGGGATTGGTAGCGAAAGAGAGTGTTGCAACCCTATGCTCAGTTATGGTTTCTGTATGGCCAATTGTCGGTCCGTGGCCATCTTGTTCTGGTAAAAGGACAAGGCAACCTCCATCTTGGGTCAGGTTCTTGTTCCTCAGGATAAAGCGGGAACCTAATCTTGCCCAGCAACACCGTGGTGTCGTGTGCAACCCTAAGGTGCGGTGTGTAACACTATAGTGCCGTGTGTATTTTCCCGCTCTTTTTGCTTGGTCATCTAGAGATCAGGCTAGTGCCTTGTGCAAAAATGCCAGTGTGCCGTGTGCAGATCCTGTTGACGTAGGGGGCAATAGCTCGGAGCCTGGAGGGCGTAGGAGCCAGGGACCAATCAGATGCTGACACGAGTAAAAGAGCCTTCGAATAAAATCATGTCTCGTGCCAGAATCTGAAGGAGTATCCGCATGTTAGCTGAAAGGCCTGATCACCCTTTCAGCCAGAAGGGTCTCCTGCGGATTTAGCCGGCTCGGGACGGGTGGGATTAATTCCCATCAAATTCGTCATGCTCTCGGTGTCTGTACTGCTGGTCAGCTGCGCCTAGAGTGTGGTATTTGCATGCTAATTTCGGTAACATTTTGTTTGCTTAGCCTCTTCTCTTTTCCCCTCCCTTACTTGGTACCAAGTTGTGTATATAGTATATAAAAGTTAAATTGTTGTATTTTACAGTATCTGGCTAATGCTTGTACAGTTTGTTTAGTTTTGTGTATATTTTAGTAGGTAGTTGATTATAGACTGTTTCAAGTTGTGTGAATTACTGTCCTGTCTCTGTGTGGAGTGTTTGAGTCTGGGTGCCGTCTCCATCTGGGGATCGGCCGACCAAGGGGTTTCTGTTCCCACTGTCTGAGTGAGTGGAATCTGCACAATCGCAGCCGCACCACACTTTGGGTAAAACCCTGGGTGTGAAAGCAAGGGCGGTTGAGGCAGTAGCCTGTGGGCTCCTTTTGTGCGTTGCACCGGGCACCACTCTGATGAACCCAAATTTCCTTCTTGTGCAATTGGTGCATGTTTGTCCACTTAGTGTAAAGTAGTGAGTAGTGTAAATTTGTATGTTAATTTCTCAGGTGAATTTGTACTCTGATAATTTGTTGGGTGTGCTTGTATTTTGATAACACCTCAGTTAAAGAATTGCCCCTTCTTCCCTGGCCCATGTTGTAACTCTCCCCCAAATAAACACAGCCATTTGGCTTTAAACTTTATTCTGTTCCAGCTTGTTTTTTCCTCTCCCAATAAAAAGCTGTTCGAACCCGTATCGGTCTCGGACAGAGAGGAACTTTAAAAGATTAAGAGATTGTTAAAGGATAAGGTTTATCTCAAAGAATGTATTTAACTATTTCCAAACATGATCATTAAGCTTTATTTCCCGGTACAGATATTTTTAGAGGTTTGCGGGATAAGTCAATTATTTAAAAATGCAAGTATGCAACTGATACAGATATGTTTGGATTTTAGTACTCACATTTGCACTTACATTTTACTGAAGAATTTTAATACATCAGGAAGCCATTTAGGGGTCTGAAATAAAGAAAGATTTAGTCTTTTCATATTAAACAGTTTTTGGATCTGTGAAGGATTGGGCCTACCTTATAGCACCCTCTTCCAGTTGAACCCAGCTTGGTGCCTACAGAACCAGCTTCCTCGCTGGGGAAATCTTGCCTGGGACCCTCTCACAGAAATCCAGGCAGGATAGTCCCCAATCTGATTAATTGCTGTGGGCTTTATTTCAAGCCTTCTTCACAGAAAGCTGAATCAAAGCTTCAAAGCCTTTCCCCACAAAGTCTCTACAGGTTAGTCCCTTTTCCCCAAGTCTGTCCCTCAATCTCACAAGTTCATCAACCCAAAGTTCCTGGCTCTTACCTCAGTGCCCTTTGAGATAACAGGACTTTCCCCAGTCTCCCTTCTGTTTCTTGGAGCTCCTGCTCCCTGCAGCTGCTCCAGCCTCTGGCAGGTATTGCAGCCCTCTCTCCCATTCCCTGCTCCTCCAGCCAATTAACTTGCTCATCGTTGCCCAAGTGCAGCAGGTGGGGCTAATTAGCCAGCCAGCTGGCCAGTTGCAGGTCTCTGACTCCAGAGGAATACTATCCTTTATATCAGGGATCTGCAACCTTTGGCACGCAGCTCACCAGGGTAAGCATCCTGGCAGGCCGGGCCGGCTTGTTTACCTGCCGCATCTGCAGATTCGGCCAATCGCGGCTCCCACTGGCTGCAGTTCGCCATTCCAGGCCAATGGGGGCAGCGGGAAGTGGCGGCCAGTAAATCCCTCAGGCCGGGCCGCTTCCCACAGCTCCCATTGGCCCTGAGCGGAAAACCGCAGCCAGTGGGAGCTGTGATCGGCCGAACCTGGGGATGTGGCAGGTAAACAAACTGGCTTGGCCCACCAGGAGCCACATGCCAAAGGTTGCCGAACCTTGCCTTATATCTTCACAAGATCATGGAAATATTGTAAGGAAGCCAGTTTTCACACTATTTTGTTCCCATAAATTATTCCCTGATATAAAATAAAATAATAATTATAGAGATATTCAGATTTCATTGTTGTACTGTTTGTACAGTGCCTAGCACATCATGGTCCTGGTTCACGACTGAGTCTCCTAAGCACTACCACACTACAAATAATAGACAAGAACTTGTGGAAGTTGAATTTTCACCAACCCTAGAATCTGCTTCTCTCTTTTAGTCTATCATTTCCATCCCAAAATAGAGCCAAGAGAACAACATTACTTCTGAGAACACTAGGCCAGATCCCTAATGGGTGCAGATCAGCAAAGTGCCATTGAAATTTCTGATCCACTGTCTTTTATGGTACTCCATCTCAGAGTAACATAACGTTAGTTGTCTTCAGTGTTTTTATAGCCATATATAAAGAGAACATTGGTCACTGCCCCCATTCCCTTGGAGCAGAAGTACATGCAGGAAGACTCATTCCTGGGAGGGACACCAGTACCACCCCACCAGAGGACTCTCACAGCTGTCAAGTGTCAACGATCCAATCTAAAGTAAATTGGTAGCTTCAGTCATAGGATCAAAGAAGATTACGGTTGGAAGAGACCTCAGGAGCTCATCTAGTCCAATCCCCTACTCAAAACAGGACCAGCACCAACTAAATCATCCCAGACAGGGCTTTGTCAAGACGGGCCTTAAAAACCTCTAAGGATGAAGATTCCACCACCTCCCTAGGTAACCCATTCCAGTGCTTCACCACCCTCCTAGTGAAATAGTGTTTCCTAATATCCACCCTAGACCTCCTCCACTGCAACTTGAGACCATTTCTTCTTGTTCTGTCATCTGCCACCAGTGAGAACAGCCTAGACTCATCCTCTTTGGAACCCCCATTCAGGTAGTTGAAGGCTGCTATCAAATCCCCCCTCACTCTTTTCTTCTGCAGACTAAATAACCCCAGTTCCCTCAGCCTCTCCTCATAAGTCATGTGCCCTGGCCTCCTAATCATTTCCGTTGCCCTCCACTGGACTCTCTCCAATTTGTCCACATCTCTTCTGTAGTGAGGGGATCAAAACTGGATGCAATACTCCAGGTGTGACCTCACCAATGCCAAATAAAAGGGAATAATCACTTCCCTCGATCTGCTGGTAATGCTCCTATGAATACAGCCCAATATGCCATTGGCCTTCTTCAAGGTACACTGCTGATTCATATCCAGCTTCTTGTCCACTGTAATCCCCAGGTCCTTTTCTGCAGAACTGCTGCTTAGCCAGTCAGTCCCCAGCCTGTAGCACTGCATGGGATGCTTCCATCCTAAGTGCAGGACTCTGCACTTGTCCTTGTTGAATCTCATAAGATTTCTTTTGGCTCAAGCCTCCAATTTGTCTAGGTCACTCTGGACTCTATCCCTACCCTCCAGCATATCTACCGCTCCCCCCAGCTTAGTGTCATTTGCGAACTTGCTGAGGGTGCAATTAATCCCATCATCCAGATCATTGATAAAGATGTTGAACAAAACCGGCCCCAGGACCAACCCCGGGGCTCTCAGTTTGATACCAGCTGCCAACTAGACATGGAGCCTGACAATCTAGCCAGCTTTCTATCCACCTTATAGTCCATCCATCCAATCCATACTTTTTTTAACTTGCTGGCAAGAATATTGTGGGAGACCGTATCAAAAGCTTTGCTAAAGTCAAAATATATTACATCTACCGCTTTCCCCATATCCACGAGCCAGTTATGTCCTCATAGAAGGCAATCAGGTTGGTCAGGCATGACTTAACCTTGGTGAATCCATGTTGACTGTTCCTTCCTCTCCTCAAAGTGCTTCAAAATGGATTCCTTGTGGACCTGCTCCATGATTTTGCCAGGGACTGAAGTCCACTTACTGGTAGACAGGAGGCCACATTACAAGACCCAGAGTCAGGGTTTGAATTGTTGTTGGCAGTTTCAACAGAAAGTTTACTGGATGGATACACCAAAGACCGAATGGGAACAAATACTAAAATTAACTACCCTCTCACCTGCTGGGTCAGTGTTAAAGGACTAAGAGGAAACCATGCCAATGCTCCTCCTGTAATTTTCTTGTTGATATACAGAGGGCTTCATCAGGGCCGCCCAGAGGATTCCAGGGGCCCGGGGTCTTCGGCGGCGGGGGGGCCTTCTGTTCCTGGACCCGCCGCCGAAGTGCCCCAAGACCCGCGGCGGGGAGCCCCCCCGCCGCCGAATTACCGCCAAAGCGGGACCCGCCGCTGAAGTGCAGCCCGGTCTTCGGCGGTAATTCGGCGGAGGGGGGTCCCCGCCGCCGGTCTTCAGGGCACTTCGGCGGCGGGTCCCGGAACGGAAGGGCCCCCCGCCGCCGAAGACCGGGCTGCGCTTCGGCGGCGGGTCCCGCTTCCCCCCCGCTCCGGCCCCAGCCTCTTACCCCCGGCTCCCTCCTCACCCGGAGTCTCAGCGCCTCGCCGGAACAGCCGCAGCGTGTGGCCGGCGGGGCCTGAGCTCCGTCCCGTGCAGAGCCGCATGGTGAGGGGGCAGGGCTGGGAGCTCCACGCCGAGTGGAGGGAGCTGAGCTCAGCCCGGAGCTCGCAGCCCCGTCCCCGACCACGCGGCTCTGAGCGGGGCGGGGCTCAGAGGCCCCGGCGGAGACTCGGCGCTTGATGCGCTCAGGCTCCAGGAGAGGGGCGGAGGCGGGAGCCTCCGCTGTTCTCTTGGGGGCCCCTGCGGAGCGCGGGGCCCGGGGCAAATTGCCCCCTTTGCCCCCCCCTCTGGGCGGCCCTGGGCTTCATTATTCAGAGATGTCAATCTGACTCCTTTGTAAAAGTGACATTTCACTTTAAAGCATTTGTGCAGAAAATTAAACAAAGACACATTTACAAACTTTAAGGGAAATACTGAATTGCACTAATTGCATAACAACATTAAGACAAGCTTCATAATGTGCACAGAATGAGTGAAGAGGAAATCAACATGAAATGAGGGTTATGAAAATGACTAGGGTTTCCAAAACCTCAAGAAAAAGTGGAAGGAAGATAGAAAGAAAAGGCTAATATTGCAGTCCAGATGTTTTGCTATAAAAACTTGCAAATTATAAATGAAGAAAAATATACAATCAAATCTACCTAAAATGTGACTTGTGGATTAGAACAAATATTTGAATATATATGATCAAATTGCCTAACAACTAAAAGACACAATTTTGAAGTTCTATAATTCTAACAGCATATATTGATAGTTCCTTAACCTGGAAATAAATTAACATAATATATACAGCTAATTACCCAATTTATATTACAAGTTTTAAAATACAGTATTAACTGTTAAAGAACGGGGGAAAGTTAGTTTTAATACTGTTTTCTTTCTAACTTTCCGATAAACATGAGCTTGCATTGTTCATGTTTGAACTTCATAGAGTAAATAGATATCTAACAAACATGTGACTTTAAATTCTAAACAATCAATTTGTAGGTTCCTCATCCATTATCTCCAAGCATTCTCTCTGTACAAGATCTACTATAGTAATAGTTCTTTCATCAAAGCCTAATGGTTTGTTTCAAATAATCAAAGTCATGTTTATATCACTGTACTCAGGTGCAACCATTTTGTTTCCAGGAGAGTAGTACAGTACATGCTAATGTCACAAGTGATAAATCAAAGCAACTGCATTTGTTTCTCTACCTTAACCAATCTACCTTATGTCGCTAACCAAAAAATACACCCTGGTATTTGCACTCCTGCAGTTTACTTTGAGAACACAAATGTAGATAATAAAACATCATATGTAAAACAACTCACTCAGATTCTACTTCTAACAATAATATGTAAAACTGACTTATGTGGGTATTACCCTGAGGAATATCACTATTGTCATCTGAGGGAGGGGATGGGAAGGGTTTTTTCATTGCAATGTTGCATAAATGCTGACAATTTTTGTGCTACATTCTGCCTTTGTTTTAAGGCAATGTGGTTGCTCAAGTGAATTCTTCATAGCAGAGTAAATATTCACTCTAAATGTATTACAGATTTTCTTTTACTAGCAAAAAGAAGGTTTAATAAACACTTGCAGATCTTTCAGCCAAACCATTCAAAAGATTTAGGGCAAAATTCTTGCCTGGCAGATATCTTGAGAGACCTCAGGGTAATCAATGCAGCTGCACAGAGTGGAAGGCAGGGTAAAATTAAGCCCTTAGCAGCATAGTCTCTTTTCTGCCTTTCTTCTGAAGACCCTCCAATATCGATGAGAGTTCTACGTCTCTAAAACAGATAGTATATGGACCTTTGCAGCATTATGTAGCCTTTTGGTTTGGTATGGGAATTACTTTGGTGGTGTTAGTCTCTTGACCAAAAAGAAGACTGGGGAAGTCAGGCATGGAATGATTTCTGTCCAAGGGGAAATGGAACTTACCTAGTTATCAATCATGCCCCATTTTCATTTAAGGGAATGACACCAATAGCAGCACTAGGAGATTCTGTCAGTCCTATTAGGCACAGGGTAAGAGCTGCCTATATTAAGAGCTTGAGGGGGGTGGAAGCAAGGAGTAATAGGGGAACAATGATAGACTAGGGGGAACAATAGGGGAACAAGCGAACTAGACTAGACCAAAGGCTCACCCTACTATTGTAAATGCAAATTATTAACATCAATATCCAGTATAACAGCTTAGGCAGTTAATAGTCACTTCAATATGCATCTTTGTTAAAGAAAGCAAGTGAGGAAAAGCCCACACTATGTGTTTAAGACTTTCTGAAGAAGGAAGCAGCAAAAATTGTTAGTGCAGGTCACACTACCACACTGAGCAGGTTTGAAAAATGCTATCACATGAAAACCAGGAGCTATAACAAAGATTGCCATTTCCACTCATTTACCTTTTGGAGTTTGAAATGCAACATAAATTATGCCTGAAGCAAGCAGCCACCTGCACTGTATTTCTTCTCACAATATTAGTCTGCTTCCTAGAAATCAAAATTCAGTAAATCAGCCAACTCTGACGGAGTTTATCTCGAGGAGTCAGTATGATTCTACAGGTATATTCTGGCAGACAAAGCAAGGCAGATAAGTTGTAAAATTAAAATATGATTAGTAAATTGAATTAAGGATAATTATGTCTTATGAACCTTCTATAGATGTAGTAGTCTGAGATCCTCAAGTATGAAAATATTTGAACTAAAGCTTAAAACGTTCCTATCAAAACTGTTACAATATTGTTAGTGCTCCCCTAAGTGAACATTAAAATAGCCTTTCAAAATGTCAAACCAATATTTAATTCAAATAATTGTTTGCTGACTTTTGGTCCAAGATATCAGCTGTTGTGGATTTCTCTGACCCAAGGGACTGACTCCCAGGTATTAGAACTTTTTATGGTGACACAGCTCTGCATATCATGGCTGTGAAAGTCAAGTTAAATAGGATAAAGTGGGAATGGACAGTCCAGGTAGATTGCCGACAAAACAGTTCATGAGCCTCACTATTGTCCAGATGCACTTAAAGTGTGTGTATGTGTCATTTTTTCCTTCATTTAGTGGCAGTCATATACCCTGAAGAAAGGGACTGACTCTGCCCTAAGGAAAATCTAAGCCTTTTCAAGTTTTACACCCTGATGGCCATACCGTCTAAGCGTTGTTAACGAGGGCCTGGGCAGGAGTGGCAAGTGTGAACAGACCTATTCAGTTTTTAATTGCTTTCCAGTTTCTCTCTGTTGCTTACTGTAAGCAAAATACACTCACTCGTGCACAGCAGTGAGTGGAATATTGCTTAGGCTCAGATACACAGTATTACGGGACTTCATCATGTAGCAAATCCAAGCAGGCATGTGAACACAAGTGGAGGGAAGCAATGAAGCCTTTTACTGGCTGATGGTAGCAAGAGAATTGTACCATTTTCTTCATCAACCATCTAGCTCTCTGCTGCCCGCATCATCACTTGCCTTCTGGAACGACTTGCTTTACTTGTCTGTCTCAATAATCTGCTAAATTTCTGAACAAAAAACACGAGGCTTGGAGGAAAATCTGAAAAATCCTTTATAGGATTAAAAACTGCAAAAGGCAGAAAAATTAGAGGATACAGCAGAACCTCCTTCTGCTTCTTGTCTTGGGACCTGCAGATCCCTGCTTTGACTTTACTTACAAGATTTAAAGATAAAGGATCCTAAAATATAAACTTTCCGAGTGTTACTTTTTAACTATCAATATAGAATACCTTAAGGAAGCAGGTACTATATTCCTATGCTGAAAACAGGATTAAAGTGGAAGCAAAAATGACATTAAAAACATAGTTCTACTATATTTTCCCCAGCCTCTTCGCACTCGCATGTCACTGCACACACTAACATTTGAACAAGATTGAAATTATGAGATATGTATTCCCCTCTCAACTCATCAAGTGAAAGATGGATATTTGATTCAGTGTAAAAACTCTTGACAATGAAGGACTTACATGGCTAACAATCTATAACTAAATAGTGATTACATTTCTACCACCCCACTACATATTAGGATTACTCCCAAACGTTCAGTTTAATTTAAGTACTTTCTGATTCATGAACAAGGGAATAACATACAGCTGTAAAAAGGTAATCCAATCCTAAAATGGCCTTAACCCCCATAATCTGCACTTCAATGACAAAGGAAACTGTATAGTTTTGAAACTGTAATCAAGATTTTTTTTTTCAAACACACACACTGGAGCTGTCCTTTGCTCCCATAGCTTATTAGATTACAATAAAACGACCATGCTCTCTTTATGGTGGGAACAGAGCGACCCTGGGGTGATTTATAATCTTGTGAAACCCTGTCCACACTGCTGACCAGACTTTTTTTTTTTTTTTTTTTTTTGAGGTCGCTATCTGTTTCTTCAACTGATGTCTTCCTGCTGTGACAACACTGTTGGATAGCTGTCAGCACACAAGTATTTTTCAGGCTATGCATTATCTCTGCACGCATTTCTTGTGTTTTTTCTATTGAAAAGCATTTACGTGCTTGGTGTTTAGACAGCAAAGGACCATTCTAAGCCTTTCTCATTAGTCTGAAGCCTGACAAAGAGTAGACAACTAAATAGGAAAAGAATGAAGTGGATCTCTTAATGACAAAAGAAAGGAAAACTATTTCTTCTAAACTACTTTTCAAATCACAACTGACTGCGCGCTAACTTGTGATTCTTATATCAAATCATTTTAGGAACAAAACAGCTTGAACCCAACATACCTTCTGTTCTTTATACATAAGAGGGGGTTACATAAATGTACAGTATATACAACCTTCCTCTCTCCCAAAATAAGTCTACTGAGTGTTTGCCATTCTTTTAAACAGAACAAAAGGAGAGAAAAGGTATATACAGTAGGATCAGGAACATAAAAGGGAAGCTTCCCAAAGACTAATATAAACATGTATCTTTGTTTTATAGAAGTATCAAGAAAACACTTTGGGAAAATAGTTTGAAAGTCTCCATTTCCAACAGAACACTTCATTATGAAAAGAATACAGAGTAGCTTGCCTGCCTTACCATTTTTATTTAGCCTAAGAGAAAGTATAGGAGAATTTGCCACTTACATTTTTTATTTAAATTATCCAAACATCATTAACTTGATTTACTGCTTATTTCTTTCAATTTAAGACTTTTTAACCATAGAATTTTAAACAAACAAGATTGAAGGAAAATGATTTTATTAGGAAGCATTTTAAAAATAATAATTAAAATTCACTTGAATAACAAATGTAAAAGTTAATTATTAAAACTAAGTTAACTAGGGCTGAATTATAGTTCTGCCATGAATCTTGAGAAGGACAGGGCATTGTTGCACTGCCCCAGAAGCAGCTCAGGTGAGATACTGTGACCATCTGAATCAAAATCTCCCCCGGCTTCCTCCACTATTCCATGGCATGAATAAACTGCACTCGGCCTTCCCCTGATGTTGCACACATTCCCCGATACACTGGCAAAGCTACTTTAGACAGTACATTGGATGGAACAGGAACCTGCTTCCTCTCCCGCACTGCTACCTGTAATGCAGGATGCAATTTGGGCTGTAATTAGGGCCTGACACGCAGAAATCAATAGCAAAATTCCCACTGAATTCATTATTTCAGGATCAAGCCCATAAAGGAGCAATCAGCACACCCACATAGTACATATTGGCCCTATGCCCCACACTTTGCCATGGTTTTCAGTGGGGGCAGACTAAAAAGCTATGAGTGAATGCTGTAGTTTCTACAATCATGTGTCACACTCCAACACCTTTTTTCATTTCATAAACTGAGGCTGGAAGGCTGTTTTAGTGCTGCTAAACACAGAACATATTTTTACTAAAAATGTAACTGTTCAGTGTTAAAGTACAGGTAAAACAAAATGCAATAGTTCAATCAATTGTGCCAGCCAAAAACCTGTAGAAGAGACAAAATTATGTTCAATCTTCACAAAATTACATGTGATATTTAAAAATTAAATAGGATCTAGCTGGAGTTCACCAACTATTCTTTATTGTTTTATTCATCATCACAAGCTGTTTCAGAAGGATGAAAAAGTATTTCACTTCATGAAGATAAGGACAAATTGATAATCACAGCAAATAAGTCAGGTTGTCCTTTGCTCTCAAAGAGGTAACCTACTGTTTCACTCCTCTAAGGACTCATTTAATAAGATGAGCAAAATCTCAGGGAAAAAATCAATTAAAATGGTGAAAAGTCCCTTAGGATAAAGTTACTTCAGCAGTCTATGCACTACTCAATAATTTGTTCATCTTGTTCTAAGTAAAGCATTTACACCGTGTTTCTAAGTCGTACATTTTTGGTAATGATGCAGTTTAAAAACTGCACACTGGAAAGAAATTGGTGCTGAATCAGCAAGTGTTGCTATATAACAGAGGGGTTATGGTATAAAGTACAGATCCAGAAAATGTGATTAGAGGCAAAGTGGTTATTTCGAGGTCTGTGAAATAGAAGTCAGTGGAGACAGCTAATCTGAAGGAACCTCAACACAACTATTTACTAATGTATCTACCCAGATAGATATCTGGCCTTTATCTCTGCATTATCCAAGTTTACATTTGTGGCTACTCAACCACTCCATCCACTGCACACAAAGCATTCCCAAGTCTGCAGGTACAAACCACCACCAACTGATCCAACTTCTGGTAGATATTACTTCCAAGAATTAAGTAATAGAATCAGGAAATCATTCTTTTTATGTCTTATTCATTTTGGGTTATTTTAACCATATCTTTGTTGCTACTATTCTAGTAGTTCACCCTATTTTTTGGAACTTCATCCCATCAAATTACATTGCAAATTTATATCCTAACCTTTTGTTTACAGATCCTTAGCACTCTTCTCTAAAATCTGAGTGTCAACCACAGTGTTCTGATCAAAAAAATAATCCAATTTGGGTAATTATATTCTGGCCCATCTAAATTCCCTATGCAGTTTCAACTGGATATGAAATTCTTCGTCATATCCTATTCTAAAACATCTCTACAGTGTTGCTGCTTGCTGTTAAAAAGTTATTGTGTTCCATTCCAATTATGCCTATATTTCAGTGATGGAACAATGCTCACTCTATATTTTGTACACTGTCTAAAATGCTTAACATCCATTGGAATTAAAGGAACTATGTAAACATAAAATTAAATTAATTTTCAAGTACGTGGGAAGACAAAGGGAGTTGAATCAATTACATTGGCATGAAACAAAAAATGACTAGAAGCTGGGTTTTGCTCACCAGCCTAAAAATAAATAAGTGTGTGCGTGCACACACACATACACATACACACACACACACACACCATTCCTGATATATTTAAGTTACTGATTGTTAACCTTGAATTTCAATTTCACCATATTGTATTTCTTATTGATAAATTTTTAATCAATTGATTTTAATAGTATCATGTTACTATTATTTCCAAAATGACCAGTGAAAAATGGAAATCATGTCATGCAGTAACTTTGAGAACAAAGTAAAAAATTGCCTCCTTGAGTCATTCCAAATAAGGGCATATCCCTTGTCTGCAATATATCTTATCCCCTCTTTCCCTCTAGCACACAGATTTCAACATTAGCAATTGTGAAGATTTTCACCTTGTCTCAATCAGGTGTCAAGAGCTACTTAATAATAAATATCAATGAGCATACTCACTGTGTTACTAACCATAGATTTGCATTTCTTTGAAGGTGAAGAGAAAGAAAGCACCTTTCACAAAATAGAGATCCCCTAGTTGATTGCCTCTTGTAATGTTTTAGACCTGGTTTATTTTAAAACTCATTCTACTAAACAGTTGGATTTGATATGTCTAGTTCACGTGGCGAATATGGCTGACCTCATCTGTAAAGTACTTTGAGATCTATTGGTGAAAAGTGCTATATAAGACCTAATTATTATTATTATTATTAAAAATACTGACCAGACAAGTGCAAAAACATCAATGCATGAGCACAGACCATTTCCCTCTTTCCCTAAGAATTAAATAACTATATTTTTAGTGATTTAGATAATGCATAGAGACAATACCAAGATGGGAGAAGTTGCAGTGCTTTGGAGGACAGGATTAAAATTCAAAATGATCTGGACAAACTGGAGAAATGGTCTGAAGTAAAGAGGATGAAATTCAATAAGGACAAATGCAAAGTACTCCACTTAGGAAGGAACAATCAGCTGCACACATACAAAATGGGAAATGACTACCTAGAAAGGAGTAGTGAGGAAAGGGATCTGGAGATCATAGTGGACCACAAGCTAAATATAAGTCAACAGTGTAACTCTCTTGCAAAAAAAAGTGAACATTATTCTGGGATGTATTAGCAGGAGTGTTGTAAGCAAGACATGAGAAGCAATTCCTCCGCTCTACTCTGTGCTGATTAGGCCTCAACTGGAGTATTGTGTCCAGTTCTGGGCAGCACATTTCAGTAAAGATGTGGACAAATTGGAGAAAGTCCAGAGAAAAAAGTGATCAAAGGTATCGAAAACTTGACCTATGAGGGAAGATTGAAAAAACTGAGTTTGTTCAGTCTGGAAAAGAGAAGACAGACGGGACATAATAACAGTTTTCGAGTACATAAAAGATTGTTACAAGGAAAAGGGAGAAGAATTGTTCTTGTTAACCTCTGAGGGTAGGACAAGAAGCAATGGGCTTAAATTGCAGCAAGGGAGGTTTAGGTTGGACATTATGAAAACTTCCTAACTGTAAGGGTGGTTAAGCAATGGAATAAATTGCCTAGGAAGATTGTGAGATCTCCATCATTGGAGATTTTTAAGAGCTGGTTAGACAAACAGCTGTCAGGGATGGTCTAGATCAGTGATTCTTAACCTTTACTGCAGCCTGCACCCCTTTGGTTCTCAAAATATGTTCTTGCACCCCTTATCAAAAATCAAAATATGTTCTTGCACCCCTTAAACCTAGATATATTTTGTTTGTATCTTACAGTAATCGTTAAAAAATTTATAATGTTAATAAATACATAGGTTTGATGAAACAAAGTAGTTGTACTTACATGCCTGTGCTTAATTTGTGTTTTAGATGATTTACCTTCTAAAAAAAATGACATGTCTCGCACCCCCAGAAAGAGCATCTCACACCCCCAGGGGGTGCGTGCACCCCAGGTTTAGAACCATTGGTCTAGATAATAGTTAGTCCTGCCTTAAGTACAGGGGACTGAACAAGATGACCTCTTGAGGTCCCTTACAATCCTATGATTCTATGTTCAACTAGGATAACTTTTTTGGTTTTGTAATGGTTGAGAAAATAAAAAAAACACACTTACTGAATGACAATATCAGTGCTACTTTAGAAAACTTTTTTATATTTCAGAATATCCATTCAATGGGATTGAATGTAAAATATACTTTACCTTTTTTAAAAATGTTATTCTGTATGTTTGAAAAGCATAACTGTGATAAGATGTGATAATGATATTGAAATATAATTGTTAAGTAGCAGATAATGTTTTCAGGAACAATTTAGTTTAACTCCTGAAATACTTCTTAATTGACACTCACAAGAACAAACTCCCAAGGTGCAGCAGGAGGGTCCTGAACCCAGTTCATACATGCTTTCAATCACACCACCTCAGTCTTTAATCTTGTCACATCTCAAATGCTAAGCATAGTTGAAACCTGTCAGCAACTAAAGGACGAATCTTTCCTTTCCTTGGATACTACAGACATCTGAGCATAAACACATTGTTGTTCTTCTGAATCTTTTATCTTCTTACTCTGCCTTTAAGTAGTTAGTATAGCCTCATGATTTGTTTATTTGCTTAGTTTTTAAAATCATTAGTATTTCTGCAAGTTGCCAAACACTCTTTTTCAGCCAAATCTTCCTTTCTTGGCTCTGCTGGGCAGTATCACAATAGAATTGGTTATGTGCTCGCTAGAGCTAAAGGATTGTTTTCAGAGTTGGTGTTCTAACCATTTCAAAAAGAAAAAAAAAGAAAAAAAATACAACAAAGCACAGGAGCAATATAAATCCAACCATAACTGTTACAAATCTTAGGTCTATTTTGGCAGGAGCTCCTGGAATCTCAATCAGAACACCGTTGACTCTCTGTGGTTGATTACACCAGGCAACCCAGTGCTATATTGCCTTATTGATGTCTGCCTTATTGATACCATGATTTACAGTCCTTCTGTAGCTCCTTCTCCACCTTTCTCTTTTTTCACAGGATAGTGTAAGTGTGGGACAGAGAGATCTGAATTTTTAAAAAACACTATCTTCATTGCCTTTCTGTGTTATCAAAATAAACCTGACTAGCAGGATTAGCAACCTGTCTGGCTCGTCATGTGAACCACAAGATCCTGACCTAGGGCTGCCAACCCTCCAGGATTGGCCTGAAGTCTCGAGGAATTAAAGATTATGTGATGAAATCTCCAGGAATACATCCAACCAAAATTGGAAACCGTATCCTGACCCTGACAGCCTGGTCATCCAAAAGGTCTCCCTCCAACAATCACTGAAACATACTTAAAGTCTAGAAATTCTTCCATTCTTCAAAATAGGTCTGAAAGAAATTCTACCATTCATATAAGAAAAATCTGTAAAGGGTCCTTAGAGTAAAATTAGATTTTTCCAACAGGGTTTTGACATAGGCCTCATCTTCAGCTCACTGAGACACCATGCCTCTGCCTTAAGAACAAGGACAAGGACCATTCAAAGACATGATCCAGTCAACACCCCTTTCCCACATTTCTTTTTCCTCCATAGCCCTGACTAGAATCAATCCTCCTATTTAAATGATTCCACCTACTTGGAGACTGAATCTAGAGTTCCAGACATTGTGTAATCCCCACTTGCAGCCTCTGCAAAGTATCCCTCTAAACCTGTTTCTAGTAGATCAGTGGTCTGCAACCTCTGGCACGCGGCTCACCAGGGTAAGCACCCTGGCGGGCCGGGCCAGTTTGTTTACCTTCCGCGTCGGCAGGTACCAGCACATCCCTCACCCGAGCTGCTTCCCGCCGCCCCCACTGGCCTGGGACGGCGAACTGCAGCCAGTGGGAGCTGCGGCCTGCCAGAGTACTTACCCTGGCGAGCCGCATGCCAGAGGTTGCCGACTCCTGTAGTAGATACTGACCCTGCTTGGACACTCAGTAAACAAACTAGCAATGATTATGCTGTGTTGGGATTATTAGGCTTTGTCTACACTGGTACTTTTGTCACAAAAACTTTTGTCGCTCAGGGGTTTGAAAGAAGTTTTAGTGGTGTGAAGTGCCGGTGTGGACAGCGCTTTGTTGGCAGGAGCCACGCTCCCGGTGATGAAGCTACTGCCCCTCATTGGAGGTAGTTTTATTTTGTCACTGGGAGAGCTCTCTCCTGGTGATAAACAGCGGCCACACAGCCATGCTTTTGTAAGGTGCACAGTGTAGACATAGCCCTAGAAAAACCTAAGCATCCACCTGGGTCAAGAACACTGGTTTCCTCCTGAAAAGCTTCCGCTGCTCCACGCCATACACATGCTATAAACAGGCACTACGGAACTCAAGGAATAGGAAGCTTAGTGACATGCAAATACAAGCTTTAATTCAGCTGTTATTCCAGAATATTACAAAAACCTGACTATTAAACAGTAAATAAATGGAATACATTTTAAAGAAAACAAACTTTCAGAGCTAAGAATTCTGAGTAGTAAGCAGAGATGTTAGAAGTATAGGTATTTTTGATGTGTTCCGGCATATCTGGAAGAGAATACACAACAACTTTAGCTAAAGATGTATGTGAGGAGATGTGACATGCACAAGCCTGGAGCTCTCTCTGGGTAAACTGAATGTTTTGCAGCTATGGCTACTTCTTAGCTTACATTCTACATACTGGTAAGCAAATACAGTCTCACAAGGGATACTATCAGTGGACCCAAAATTCATAGATACAAAGTTTAATCTTCCATGTTTTGCCTTGTAATTCTTTATATATTGGTCCCTCCCCCTCACCCCCCAACAAAGTTGTCACAAAAGCTGTAATGTTCTTTATAAGTCTTGAGCTGTTGGCATTTTTTAAAATCACTATTAATACATCAAGAAGCAGGTATACAGACATAATAAACATAAAGGTGGTAAGGAGACATATTCCAATTTCATGTTTCTATTGCAAACACTACTTGAAATAGGCACTGTATTTTCATAATTTGTAAAGCATCCATTTTTAATTTCTTCATAGTAACATATTTAAGTGTCAAACATTTTTGCCTGTTAGAAGTCTGCTTTCACATGTCATTTGCCAACTGGCTTTACCTGGTTTGTCATTTGAGAAGTGTGTACATTGGTCAGATGTTTTCTTGCAATTTACCCAGATTCACTTTTGTGAGGCTCAATCTCCAAATAAATAACTGTGGCATACAAGAACTTTTCTAATGAGAAGATTCAATGAGTTACTGAGATACGTAGAAGGAAGTTAAAGAAGAAAATATGCTGCCATGTTACTATATATTATGGGATGAACAAGCAGTAAAAAAATTATAATATTTAAATAATTTTTAGAATCTCAACAGAGAATACAATTCACTGAATGGAGTGATGGGAGATTCTTTGGCATAAGTAATGGGCAGCGGGCAGCAGTAAGGCAATGTTAACATTTTATAAGGCAACTTTGAGGATATATGACCTCTCTGTCATTTCATAAAGTTAGTGATGCATAATAAATGGCTGTAGATGGTGTGAATAGAGGAAAAACAGATATAGATAGATACAGATCTATTTGGAATGCCCTAAATAAAAAAAAATAGTAGGAGAGAGTATAGAAACCATGGAGTTATCAATTAAAGGTGCTACAGAATATGCCATCCTAGTAGTAAAGAAAACTTCATTATAAAAAAAATTAAAAACCTACATTTTCTCCCACACTTAGCATTAAGTAAATTATTGAGATACTGGAAAGCACAGGATGGCTTATCATTCAGGGAATAAAGCAGGTAACAAGAACATTTATAGATGAAGGTTTAAGCCTAGGCTTAAGTGACTTCCCTTTGGAATTGCCTCAGCACCTGACTTGTACAAACACAATAAGTCCAAAATCTTTGGGGATCTGGCTGAGATGGAAGTAATTAACTATTTATGATCTGGTGATTTGGGGTAAAAGTGATCAAAACAATGAGAGAGCGCAAAATATTCTGAGATTCATGGACACGATGACATATCTCAGCAAATGTATCCCTAACTGGTCACATTTAAGCGATCCACTCAGAATTCTGCTTCAGTATAGCACAGAATAATCCTGTATAAGAAAAAAGCTTCTGGATGTTTAAAAAAGTTGTCATAGAAGCACCAATACTAAAATAATTTGAGATTAACAAAGAATCTACAATAGACGCTCACATGGGCTGGAGTCTATCCTTCTGGAAAATGATTTCCTAAGGTTATATTTTCAAAATACTGACTAAAACACAAAGAATTATGCCCAGAATCAAAAAGAAGTGCTTGGTTGTGTGCTGTTTAATGAATATGTTTATCAGCAGAATCAGTACAAATACAAACAGACCACACTGTAGACAGCATTATGCAAAATGCCACCTAGATTTCAGCAAATGATCACGAAATTGCAAGAGTACTCACTAAATATGTAATACAGGTGCAGTAAGAAGTTTCTTATAGCAAATATTCTTTCAAGAATGACTACAAATACTGACAGCAAAACAGAAACAGGAGTCTCAGGTACCACCCATTTCTGAGACAAAATTTTACAGCCCAGAACAAGAAACACAAAATGACTCAACCTTACAAAAACTTGAGAGAGTAAATTCCAGATGAATTATCAACAAAGAAGCCTAGGGACTTCCAAGCATTAAAAAGTACTGGGACTAGAGAGAAGAAATTTCTGAATATTCTGGGATTCTTAACAAAGGACATCATATAAAAAAAAATCAAAGAAAGAAATCAGAAATGCAATGCACAATAAACAATTCATGTCTATAATACTTTCCTCCTCCCCCAATCCTCCATGCCCCCAAGCTATTATTTGCTTTTATATGCCCCTGAGCATCGTGGTTATGGGCAGGACCAGAAACATACATGTAGAAATAGCACAAGAAAGAATTAACACAATGGTTTTGGCCCAAGTGGTAAGTGGAAGCATGAGAAATCTCATGAATAAGACTGTCCTCATGCACGTTTCTGCCTCATCTTGAAAGCCCAATAGGTTCAGATAGATGACATTTGGACTTCTTATCTGAAACATTCACTCATTACTATTTCATATCCAATTAGTGAACAGTCACCACAAAACCTAAAATAAGCAAATATCACCAATATCTGACTTCAGATAATGCCCACTGAAGTCAATTAAAGTTGCCTGCATGTATTTGAAGGCAAAATTTAGCCTGAAGAATTTACCCTATTCAAAATTAGCATAGGTAGAATGAGCTACAGTTATTTACCTTCTTCTTGGATTCCCATCATTCAACATTTTTCAATATGAAACACCGTTTTTAAAAAGAAAAAAAAATCAGTAAAGCTAGCTTAGCTAATTTTTTATTGTGTATTTAGTTATATATGTATACAGTCATCCAGGCCACCATACAAATTTATTCCTAACAGGTCAACTGTTTAGTCTTGCACTGAAAGAGATTTCTCAGCAATGAGGTTAATAAAAAAAATCAATGTGTTAACAAACCCAAAAGAACCCTAAACGATGTTTCATATGAAACGCAGATTGCTGTAGTAGCCCAGTGACTATATTGTTGCACTACAAACCTGCACCTTTTGGCAAAGCATTCTTTGGCAAAGCAAGTGTCCATTTTTATTTCCCAATAGGTGCTCACATGTGCACTCACAGTGAGTGTTAAATGGGTAAGAAACCTATAAGCTTTATTCTAAAAGATCACACATACTGTGACAAAAAACAAAAACAAAACTACAGTATTACTTCTACAAAATAAAAATATGGTGGCAGTAGTATGTATTTGGGCCTTGTATAAATTAGTGAATTTGGTGGCTAATTATCTTTTCAGCTGTTTTGATAAATCTAAATGTAGCATAAGTTGAAATTAACATAAAAATGTGTCTTGCCTTTAAATGTTTCTGAGAAGCAGCAGCCTAAAGAAAAATGCTGCATTTCAGCGCACATATGGCTCTAAGGTCACCTATGTGAACATGTGTGAACCTTGTGGTCCCTTCTAACCCTATGTGTGTAACTTCAAGTGTATCTGTGTGAGCATGTGTAACTTAGTGGTACTTCTTGTGTGAACATCCAAAGCTAGTTTAGCCTTTGGACAACTTGTTCTGATGTTTTGCCAGCTAGTGGGGTGGAATGTTTTCACCAAAAATGTCAGCACTGCAAAGACAGTGCTTATTCTGTAAATTCTGAAGCTCAAAAGTTTGCTTGGATAGTATTTTAATTTGGTTGTATCTGTTTAAAGTGAAAACTAAGAGGCACTTAGGATGAAATCCTGCCCCTAATGAAGTCAATGGGAGTTTTGCCATTGACTTCTTTGGGGTCAGTCTTTCACCGCTAAAATACAGTTCACTCCACACCAATATGCATTCTAAAGTTATATTATAATCTCTAATCCAGTTGTTCCCAAACTCATTTCGCTGCTTGTGCAGGGAAAGCCCCTGGCGGGCCGGGCCAGTTTGTTTACCATCCACGTCTCCAGGTTCGGCCGATAGTGCTCCCAGTGGCCGTGGTTCGCTGCTCCAGGCCAATGGGAGTCGTGATCAGCTGAACCTGCGGACGCGGCAGGTAAACAAACCGGCCCAGAGGCTTTCCCTGCACAAGAGGCGGGACAAGTTTGGGAACCACTGCTAATCTATAGTCTAAAGTAGCACAGACTGCTATTATTATTCAAACAACAACAAAAATGAATCACTCACAGCTGCTTAATATTCGGTATTATCTAAAGAATTAACATTTGTTTCAGTTAGGAAATATGCTAATGGTTTTAAAAGATATAGAGATGCTTGACACTTTTTAAAACAGCATGTTTTTGCATACCCACTTCCAGAATTCACAAAACAAAAGACATATCACAAATATTCCTGAACCTCCTGACGCCTTCAGAAAACTCAAACAAAAGCTATCCTTCTTGATTACTCCTCCTCCTGGTGAATTTCAGATGCTAGATTCCTTTGTAGACAATTGACAAAGAGAAAAATTAATCAAACAATTAAGACGACCTACTAAATTTCACAATATAACAAAGGAGGAACAATCTGTGTTACATCATTTACAAAATGGATCATCATAAATCCTGCTGACAAAAGAGGAGCTGTAGTTCTTTGGAATGAAGATCATTATATTGCAGAGACCACAGAACAACTGTCACAAACATTTTACATGAGCATACCCAAATTCTTCACTCAACAGTTCCAATGTGAAGTTATTTCTACAACACAAAGCTCCTTATAAAAAAACAACCGGAATTATGATGAAATCAAATTGTGAAAAAAAAATGTCAAAATCACAAGCCAAATAACTACAGCTATCTTACAAAGACAGCATGTTCCTGTCCCACTGAAACAAATCTTATGATGACACCTGTCTTCAAGCTCATTGTTGAATCTCTACCTACATAAATACCAAAATCTATGAATGCACTATAAATTCTAGATGAATGTCACTTTTTAACAATACAAAGCACTTTCTTTTCACTGTGGACATTTAGTGGTATAAAATATTCTCATCTTGATACAGAAAGTTAAGAAGTTATGCCTCTACAGTTCAAAAACCCTATATAAAGTCAACAAAACATTGTCATTAACAAAGATGGACTAAAATAATTAATATTTCAGAAATGCATTAAAAATTAAGAATACTCATTCTAACAACTTGCTAAGTTTAGCAGAATGTGTTCTTCTACTGAATTGTTTTACATTTAAAACTTAGATTGCTATACCCAAAATAGCATTGTTAGGCTTAGAACTAAAAGACGACCTTTTTATGTGTCTTCTATTTTGTAAGACAAGTTGCAGATATTTTATAAACTCTTATATTAACAAATCAGATCCCCACCAAGATATACTGATGAAATATCTGGTACTTCTAGCACCACCTATAAAAAGCTAAAATATTTTATTCAACTGAATCTTAATTTACTGTGATATTAAGGGGCAATCTCAGGAAAACAGTGTCTGTATATTATGATACAATTTCAGCCTGCAATTTAAGAAACAGTGTTACTCAAATATGTAGGAACATCAATATGATTATTTACTCATTTTGTAGTTCAAAGAATTTGGAGTTTTAAACTGGTAATGATATTCCAAATGATGCTAACATAAGGCTCAATATTGCATACCTTGTGCCAGCAGAGTAATTACTGTCAATGGGGTGGAAGCCAGCAAGATGGCCGCCATTTCCCTACAGTTCATCTGCATGTAGAAGAGAGGTTTCCCTTAATAAAACTGGCTGATACCTCCCCTAGTTTTCAATAAGAGTGAAGCCATGCTCACAGGCAAAATGTCTGCCAGTCTTTGGTACTAGGACTGCACAGGACACAGGCACTGTGAGGAGGACCAGAGACACTGTGCAAGGTGAACCGGGGAGGGGGAACAGGAGGCAGATTTGAGGGGTGCACTGAGCTGTGCAGCTGCAGAGAATAGTGATGGAGAGATTGGATGGCAGCTCCCTTAGCCTGGGAGAGGAGGGAGTTGTAATGGAAGGAGAGTCCCCGCTGAGTAGCCAAGAGAAGGCAGTGTTGCAGCATGACCAGCTCTCATGAGTTGATCATGAGTCACAGGATTTTGGTGGCTGCAGGAGGCGCTGTCCTAATGACCCAAGAAGCTCCTCTGATCCATGATTTTCAGGGCTGGGTCCAGGGGAAGAGCTCTGAACAAGAGAGGCTCAGGACTAAGGACACAGACTTGTCTTCAAGTATTGGCCTATAGAAAGAGGGTCATGAGGAAGCAGGAGGCAGGGGTGGAGGGACTTTAGGAAGTGCTGTTGCTAGGACCCAGACACAGGAGAAGCCCCAGGCCAGAGAAGGAGAGAGAGTTGGGGAAGAGGTGCCTGGGAGAGAAGTCCTGGGGCAGCAGAAAGCAGTGACGTGTTGCTGCTGGGTCAATATCATAATAGGGGGTGGATCTCCATCCCACCAGAATAAACCAGTGAGACTGTGCCACCCCAGGTGCCTACCCCAAGGCCCACTCCCAAGGCTGTGTTCCCTCCCCCATATACAAGGGAAATGTTGCTGTTGCTGGACAGGCAGCCTGAGGCTCAGCCTCTTCTCAGGACCTGCAGAATGTGGAAAAGCAGACATGGAGGCAGCTAGACAGCCTCTAGAGAACAGACTGCAGCCCACCCAGCAAGGAAGAACAGTGTCCAGTAGGTGGCTGCAACTGCAGCTCCTTCCTCCATGTCCAGCTGAGCAATAGTGGCACAGCCTTCTGAGAACTGCGGCTGCACTAAGGGATGCCTGGCTCTCTCCTTCTGGTTCCTGAACTTCAGTCACTGGAAGTTGTGAGTGTGCAAGGAATACATAGGCTCATAGGCTCTATGTTGAATTTATTATATAATTCAGACTCAGACAGAACTTCTATGGGAGTTTTCCTTGAGAAAGGATCTCAGAGGAGGCCCCTAACTTGCATAACGTATCAGACAAGGTTGGATTAAGCAAGGGACTGAGAGTCAAGAAAACTGGTTTCTAACCCTATCTCCTCCAAAAACCATGTGAAACCTCAGGCAACTCAATTAATCTCTCTGTGCCTCAGTTAGTCCTACATAAATCCAAAATATTACTACATCATTTCATTATTTAACACCCCCTTCCCCAAATTTCCACTGGTTTACAGAGAATAGCATGTGTGCAAGAGTGTCTAATGATGGCAGATTGTGGCTAATTTTTAATAATCCCTCAGTAGTGTCAATGCAGCCAATAACTAAGCATTTAGAATCCTAAGAAACGGACTTCTACAAAAAGATTTAGGCTTAAACCCAACTGACATTTTATTACTTAACCCTGCTCAACTTTACCGATAAATAGTCCCAAAAAAGAGGATTTAACTATACCCAGAATTTTGCATAACCTAGATAAAACTATCTACCCAGGAAAAAATCTCCATCTCTTCACTCAGAATGGGTGGCAGGGTTTCATACCATGCAGCTGCATTGAGGCACTAACAGCTGTGTTGGGGGGTTGGAAGCTTCTGTAATTCTACAATTTCAGTCCCAGTGGTAAGCAGCTATAGTAAAACCAGTTAGTTCATCTTCTTCCATACCAGGAGCCACAGGCATCAGCTTCCTCTGGGCTCCAGGGGTGCTCAAACCCCCACTACACCCCAGGTCCCAACCCCCCCAACCCCTTCTCCGAAGTCCCCAGCCCTGCCCTACCTCTTTCCACCCCCGCTCCACCCCACACCCCTACCCTACCTCACTTCTTCCTGCCCCAGCTCCACCTCCTCTCCACCTCTTCCCACCCATCCCCGCTTCTCCCCCGCTCCCACAGTTCCTTCTGCATGCCACAAAACAGCAGATCGTGGGAGCTGTGAGGTGCTGGGAGGGAGGGGGAGGAGTTGATTGGGGGGCGGCAGGCGGACAGGAGGTGCTGGCGGGAGCTGGCTGCCGGTTCCAGCCCTGGAGTGCCCACAGAATCAATGCCTACGCTGGGAGTAGATAGAAGAAGACAGGGAGTCTGGAATTTCTTTACATTCCCCTTAAGAAGTAGTGCTATTTTATTTTCTTCTCATAAGCCACTGAAAGGGGGGAAAGTGATAATCCCTTTGAAAGTCAGCACTTAACACCTATATGGTGGTGATAATTGCTACATTCCAAGAGGATTAGCACAGTGGAACCAATATGAGCAGACTGAAGTTTCGTTATGACCACACCTGCACAGAGAAATTTCCCAAAAATTTCCAACAAGTTCTGTGTAGACAAGGCTCTTGTGGCTTCTGGTATTTTTACCATCATACTAGTTTTAAAGGCTTTGTATAATAGTAATAATACTGGGAATGACACAGCACTTTTCATCTCAAAGCACTTTACATTATGTTCATTTTACAGCTGAGGATACTTAGGCCATGTCTACACTTACCGGGGATCAACGCTGCTGCGACTGATGCAGTGTGGGGTCAATTTAGCGGGTCTAGTTAATACCCACTAAATCAACTGCAGAGCACACTCTGATCGACTCAGGTACTCCACTGGAATGAAAGGAGTACGGTAAGTTGATGGGAGAGAGTCTCCCATCGACGCAGTGTGGTGTAGACACTGCAGTAAGTCAACCTAAGCTATGTAGCTGGAGCAGCATCACTTATGTCGACTTACCCTGGTTGTGTAGGCAAAGCCTTAGGCACAGAGAGTTGAAGTGACTTGCCCAAACTCACCCAGCAGAACAAAGAGTAGAACCCAGCTCTTTCATGTCACAGGCCAGGGGTCTATCCACTAGTTCACAATGAAAATTCTTCAATATAATCTAAGATGTGAATTTAAACCCATACAATTATATTGGCATAACTCTCCATGCAGACACTTTTAGGCCAGGTCTATACCCAAAACAGGTCTACCTAGCTATATGACTCAGGGCTGTGAAGAAGTTCATACCCTGTGCTACACAGTTGGCTCAACTTAACCTCCACTGTAGATGAAACTAAGCTGACAGAAGAATTCTTCCATCAACCTAGCTACCATCTCTTGATGGGGTGGATTTACAACAGTGATGGGAAAATCCCTTCCATTGCTATAAGTGTCTATGATAGAGCACTACAATGGCATAGCTGCACTTCTGCTGCTGCACAACTGTAATGCTTATAGTGGAGACATACATTCACTCCAGAATAAAGGTGATTTTTTTCAGTTTAGCTTATGTTGCTTGGAAAGGGGCTTAAACTAATCCAAAAAAGGCACTCAGACCAGAGTAAGAATGTTCAAAAAGGGGATTATATGAGTATAACTGTAAAACATCCCCATGTAAACAAGTCCTAACTTTTAAAAAAATATTTTGGCACAACATTTCCCACCATTATTAACAACAGCGGTGCAGTTTCAAAAGTGGAAGTGTGAGTGTGAAGAAGTCTCCCACAGCCATCAGCATTTTTAACACCATATTATATAGCCCAACAGGTCTGAATGACAGGTAGTTAAATTCTGTAGAGTTGCAGATGTGTCTACATTGGTGCTCTCACCATTTCTAAAAACTTTTGCCAAAAGAAAAATACTCAAGTGTAGGGAAGATTTATGAGAAATGAAGGCACCTTAAAGAAAATGAAACTCTTTGGGATTTTCATTCCACTTCACTTTATAAACCATTTCACTATAGAACTATTCATTGTGTGCCAGATCCCAAGATTCTTAGAGCTGAACTACATGGAGAATTATTCTGGAAAAGCTATTCCAGAGGCTATGGCCATGTCTACACTACAAAAATACGTTGACCTAAGTTATGTTGGTATACAGCCACCACAATTAGGTGGTGTGGTGTGTATGTGCACACTTAGCTTTATGTGTCAACCATCCATGTCCTTACCAGGAGCACTTGTATCAATGCAGAATGTAGTGCATCGTGGGTAGGTATCCCACCATGCAATTCGTCATCTTTCAGTGCAGGGTCTTTTGGGAAGCTTTGCTTTGCTTAATGGGGCCGAAATGAGTTGTGCAGGGGTGTCTGGGAGAATAAGGTCAACTTCCCATAATAAAGTATTCTCCATCCCATAATTTTATCTGCATCCCATAATATTTCATGCCTTCTTTTCGAAGTACCACAACCTCATATGTCACTCTTTGCTGTCCACCATCTCTGACAGAATCATGGAGCTGCACAGCTCTGCACTATTGTCTGGAGCATTGCAAGCATAGGGTGCTTGATCCTGCAGTATTTGTAGAACTAAAGGAGGACCGTGGGGAACATGACAATTTCTTGGAGACTAGATTTCTGTGGGACAGAAACAATTCAGGATTGTTGGTGACATTCAAGGAGTAACAGGTGGGGTCTCTGCCAAGGATGGTGTGTAGCTCTTTGTAAAAGTGATAGAGCTGCAGCTCCACACCAGATGGATGGGATGCCTCATGGCTTTCTGGTATGCCTGCCACAGCTCCTTGGCTTTGACGCCGCGCCACTGCTGGTCTCTTTTGTAGTCCTTCTCCTGAGCAATCTGCTTGTAGATGTCCACATTTCTATGGATGGATCGGAGCTGTGCCTGCACAGCCTCTTCTCCCGACAACCCCAGGAGCTTCTCCCAACAACCCCAGGAGATCCAATACCTCCCGTGCATTCCACAAAGGAGCATATCTGGAGTGTGTAGCCAGCATGGTCAGCTGGGCACTTACACTTTACGTGGAGAGCTGTTAGGTGTGCTTGCCAAGCCAGGCAAAAAGGAAAGGAAATTTCAAAGATTCACTGGGCTTTAAAGGGCAGGGTTGGCTTCCTGTCTACCTGGTCCCACACAGCAGAGTTCACAATGATGACCAGAGTGGTCAGTGTAGGACAGGGATCGGCAGCGGAAAGTCAGCACATCCCTCGACCCACGCTGCTTCCTGCAGCTCCCATTGGCCTGGAGCAGTGAACCGCGGCCAGCGGGAGCCGCGATCGGCCAAACTTGTGGACACGGCAGGTAAACAAACCAGCCCAGCCCGCCAAGGGGCTTACCCTGGTGAGCCACATGCCAAAGGTTGCTGATCCCTGGTATAGGGCATTGTGGGAAAGCTAACAGTCAACGTAAATTCATTGCCTAATTACCTCGACTCATCACATATAGTACCTATGTATAAAAGGGGAATAAGGACAATCTGGGTAATTACAGACCAGTCAGTACTGGGAAAGATAATGGAGCAAACAATCAATCAATTTGTAAGCACCTAGAAGAAAATATGATAAGTAACAGTCAACATGGATTTGTCAAGAACAAACCCTGTCAAAGGAACCTAACATCCTTCTTTGACAGGGTAACAAACCTTGTTGATAAGGGGTAAGCAGTAGATATCTCTATTTTAGTACTGTCTCACATGACCATCTCATAAACAAACTAGAGAAATATAGCCTAGATGAACCTACTATAAGGTGAGTTCACAACTGGTTGGAAAAGCATTCTCAGAAAGTAGTTATCAACGGCTCACAATCAAGCTGGAAGGGCATATTGAATGGGGTACTGCAGGGATCTCTCCTGGGTCCAGTTCTATGCAATATATTCATTAATAATTTAAATAATGACAGAGAGTACACTTATAAAGTTTGTCAACAATATCAAGCTAGGAAGGGTTGTAAACACTTTGGAGGACAGAATTCAAACTGGAGAAATGGTCTGAAATAAATGGGATGAAATTCAATAAGGACAAATGCAAAGTACTACAATTAGGAAGGAACCATCTATTTCACATGTAGAAAGTGGGAAATGATTACCTAGAAAGGAGCGCTAAAGAAAAGAATTGGGGTTATAGCAGATCACATACTAAATATGAGTCAACAATGTAATACTGTTGCAAAAAAAAGCAAACATCATTCAGTACCTATTAGCAGGAGTGTTGTAAGCAAGACATGTGAAATAATTCTTCCATTCTACTCAGCAATGATTAGGCCTCACCTAGAATAGCATGTCCAGTTGTGGGCATCACACTTTGGGAAAGATGTGGGCAAATTGGAGAAAGTCCAAAAGAGAGCAACAAAATGATTTTAAGGTTTAGAAAACATGAGCTATGAGGAAAGATTTTTAAAAATGGGCCTGTTTAGTCTGCAGAAGAGAAGATTGAGGGGGGACATAACAGTCTTCAAGTACATAGAAGGTTGTTATAAAGAGGAGAGTGATAAATAGTTCCCCTTTACCACTGAGGACAGGACAAGAAGTGACGGGCTTAAACTGCAGGGAGATTTAGGTTAGACATTAGGCAAAACTTTGTAACTGTCAGGGTAGTTAAGCACTGGAACAAATAGCCTAGGGAGGTTGTGGAATCTCCATCATTGAAGGTTTTTAAGAACTGATTAGACAAACACCTGTCAGGGATTGTCTAGAATACCAAGCCCTGCCTCAGTGCAGGGAACTCAACTAGATGATCTACCGAGGTCCCTTTAGGCCTACATTTCAATGATTCCATGATTATAATAACTCCATTTCGGAATAAGATCGTCCCCACATAGAATTAATCAGGAATAGTTAATCCACTTTAAATTCACACCCTATTTTAAGATTAACTTTCACATACAGATAAACCCTTGTTCAGTCAGGCAAACTCTCACTGAAGTCAGAGGTAATTCCGCATAACTAAGGAACTCAGATTCCACTCTACTTGTATGTTTTCTGCCAAATATTTTGTTTCTCCCTCTACAAGAGAAAACAATAATAATAAAGGCACATTTGACAGATCATGTTGTTGATTATCTGTGTGGTTAGTATACTTGTTTTAAGAGATCCTGCTTTTTTTTTTTTTAATTTCAGTGTTAAAGGTTCTACACTGTGCAATCAACAGCTCATAACCAGAACGCCGATCCTGCCATCAGGGCCAAAGGCATTATCGTGGCACACCACCACCACAGGTCAGAATTACTTTTGTATACCAAATCTAACAATTAAAGCCTACTAACATTTCCCTAAGGATACCTTATTTAAAATTACATAACACCTATCAATATATTATTTATGGACTTATTTCATAGTGCAATTAAATTTAATAAAAATATATACATTTCTTTAAAATTACTATGTAATTTCCTCTGTGTACATGAATGCACAGACACAATCTACATTTACTTTATATTTTATGTTTTCTCCACCTTCGTTTTTTTAGTCCACCTCTCCAACCGTACCAGCAGCCCAACTGCACCTTTCAGTAGCTCTTAACTAGTGGCTATTACATTTTTTAAAAAACAAGTAAAATAAATATTCTTTTTAAATATTTTAGGATTCTTTCTTCTCCTTTGGTTCTAAATTAATAATGAGCTCTGCAGGTCTCCTTGTTTCAGTGCTGTGCAGTTATTGCTAAATAAGAGGACACAAAATGAGAATAGCTGACAGCTATAAAATGTCAAGATTACACCCTTCTTATTGCTGAGACCCCTTTCTGCAAAACTGTTAGATCCTCTGATCATTGTATACGGCAAATGATCACTTTGACATCATGCCTAAACAACTACTTAAGCATGTAGTCAACTTTTAAAAACCAGGCAACTCTTAAAATGAACATTGCTCCAAATAACTGAGTAGATTAAAAATGGTGACTGAAAACAGAAATTTCTCCCAGGCACGTTGCCAACATTTTTTTGAAAGGTAAACTCATGCTTTTAATTAGCATGAGCTTTCCTCCCTCAGAGGATTGTCACTGCCTGCATCCTCTTAAAAGGAAAAAAAATATGGAATCCACAAGTGTGCCATGGAGCTGAGATTTTCCGCAAGCACAACAGGGAATGGGGTAAAGATTAAGGATAATCTAGAGATGGCCCAACACCAAAATACTTTACTCTTATTAAAAACTGAGGCAATGAGGAGCTTGGGGACAGTGGCAGGGTGGCTAATGGGAATGAGGATGTGGAAATAGAAATGATTGTATCTGAGGTGAGAACCAAACTCAAACAGTTTAACGGGACCAAATCAGGGAGCCCAGATAATCCATATCCAAGAATATTAAACAAACTGCCACACGAAATTGCAAGCACAATAACAAGGATTTTTAATGAATCCATAAATGTGGGGGTCATACCCTATGACTGGTGAATTGCAAATATAATACCCATATTTAAGAAATGGGGGGGAAAGTGATCTGGGAAACTACCAGCCCATTGGTGTGATCTAATTGTATGCAAGGTCTTAGAACAAATTTTGAAAGTGAGAGTAGTTAAGGACATAGAGGTAAATGATAATTGGGATAAAACACAAAATAGTTCTACAAAAGGTGGATCATGCCAGACCAATCTGATCTCTTTCACTGAGTAGATAACCGATTTTCTAGAAAGATGAAATGCAGTAGAACTAATCTACATGGATTTCAGTAAAACATCTGATACAGTCCCACATGGGAAAATTTAGTTAAATTGGATATAGGGATTAATATGAGAAAGAGGCAAGTAAAGAACTGGTTAAAGGAAAGACTACCCCGGATCATAAGGAAAGGTGAAACTGTCAGTTTTACAGAGACCATTGGTGTTAACTGTTGATATGTCCAGGTTTCAGGGAAGTTATTCATGGAGTTCCTCGGGGATCAGTTTTGGAAACAATATTATTTAACATTTTCATTAATGACCTTGACACAAAAAGTGGGAGTCTGCAAAAATTTTTTGCAGATGATACAAAGTTGGGAGCTATTGCCAGTATGGAGGAAGACCATAATATCATAAAAGAAGATATGGCTGACCTTGAAAACTGGAATAATAGAACTGGGATGAAATTAAATAAAAAGGTCATTTGATTAGGGAATAACAACAAAAATGTGTGTTATAAACTGGATACATATCAGTTTCATGTGATAAAGAAGAAGAAAGACCTCATTGTATCTGGTCAATCACAGGATGACTATGAGCTGCCCAAATGATGCAGCTGTGAATGAGGCTAATGCAATCCTAGGATCAGGCAAGGTATTGCCAGTAGAGATAGGAAAGTGTTATTACCATTTTACAAGGTACTGGTGAGACCACATCTGTAATAATGTGTGTAATTCTGGTTTCCCACATTTAAGAAAGATTAATTCAAATTGGAACAGCTGCAGAGAAGGGCTACTAGAATGATCAGAAGAATGGAGAAACTTCCTTATGAGAGGAGACTAAAGGAGCTTGGCTTGTTTAGCCTAACAAAACAAAGGCAGAGGGGAAATATTATGGATTTCTATAAATTCATCAGAGGGATTAACATGATGGAAGGAGAGGAGTTATTTAAATTAAG
Organism: Mauremys mutica; assembly: GCF_020497125.1. Taxonomy (NCBI): domain Eukaryota; kingdom Metazoa; phylum Chordata; order Testudines; family Geoemydidae; genus Mauremys; species Mauremys mutica. The sequence goes on along the minus strand of NC_059072.1, from coordinate 287,459,498 downwards.
GGCAACGGTGGCACAAAAATTAATAGCTATAAACTGGCCATCAATAAGTTTAGGCTTCAAATTAGACAAAGATTTCGAACCACTGGAGGAGTTCTGGAATAGCCTTTTAAGAGGAGTAATGGGCACAAAAAAAATCTACCTTGCTTCAAGACTGAGCTTGATAAGTTTATGAAGGGGAAGGAAGGTATGATGAGATTGCCTACAATTGCATACAGCCCATTCATGACTGCTATTAACAAATACCTCCAACAGCTGGAGATAGGACTGTAGAAGGGGAGGGCTCTGAGAATTATTTCCCAGGGATCTGGCTGGTGGGTCTCACTCACTGATCGCCATATTTGGGGTCAGGACAAAATTTTTCCCATGTCAGAACAGCAGAGATTCTGGTGGGTGGAGGGAGGGGTTCACCTTCCTCTGCGTGAGAGACAGATCACTTGCTGGTTTGAATTAGAGTACATGGTGGAGTCTCTTTAACTTGAAGTCTTTAAATTAAGATTTGAGGCATTCAGTAACTCAGCCAGAGATTATGGGACTACTGCAGGTGTGGATGGGTGAAGTTCTGTTGCCTGCGGTGTGCAGGAGGTTGGACTAGATGATCATGATGGTCCCTGCTGTGTATCAATGAGAAAGTCACCCATCATTGCACGTGAACGGAGCCATGAAAGTTAAAAGCTGGCATGACCATAAATGAATAGATTTATAAAAAGTCAAAAATGCCATGGCCACATGAATATCAACTGGGGGAGGAGAGCCTTTCACTTTAAGACAAGCAATTCATCCATCCGTGGCTGTTATTAGTTCTTTATTCTTGGTCCTTATAACCTGTAAATTCCATTTCCTACTAACAAAACTAAATTGAAAGCTATTAATGTCTCCTGATTTAGCTTCCCTTCCCCCTGCAGTTCAAAATAAAGTGAAAGTTATCCTCAGCCTGGCCTGTCATGGTGGGCAATGGTCCAAAGCATGAAAACTGGGTCAAATCATCCTTTAAAGCTAGCAACAATATAGACTGTAATTGTAATTATTTATATTTTTCAGTTTAATACTATGTTTTATAGTTAGGTTTTTTTAAAATCATTTAGCTTGTCAGTAAAGCCTATATATGCATAAGAACACATTATCTGTATTAATAAAATAATATCAACTATATTCATTCTTTAACATTTTTTTTAATTTATATGTCCATTGCACCATTTTATAATTATAATAAAACACCCCAGGGCATGTGTTGTGCTGGTACATAGCAACTTCTCTGGTGGCTGAAATCATTCAGCCCTTGGACTTGTGAATCACAATGCACCCACGGCTTGCAAATCCTAGCATGACACATGTCATGTCATATCTTATTGCTTTAATACAACCCTTGCACTCCTATCATATCACCAGTAGCTAAACACTTCAATACAGATGGTCACAGCACTGATGACATCACACTCTGTGGAATGTATTACTGCTACAGACCACATGCTGGCTCTATAAAAAGCAAACACATTTATCTTTAAACTTTGGATCACTCGGGATGAATATTTAGACTAAGAACCAAAACATTCTTAATGGTGACTTGTGTAGTTTTGTTCTAAAGTGGTTATGTAGTTTTAGTGAAACTCAATGGACTTCTCTATTGGTTTAAAACAGTGGGCGGACAATCTATGCTTAGCTTTACTACACATTTGCATGACAAGAGTGCCAATGAGTTATTACATCAAACATTCCTAGGATATGTCTGGCCAATAGGAATGAGTAGAACCAGTGCTCTAATCACTGTTGAAATCATTGATAGTGTTGTCTATCCACACTATGACAGACAAAGCTGAAATGTATTAAACACAGCAATCCATCATCCTGCAGATGGGAAGCAGGAGCCAGCAGAGTTCAGATGGAGTGACTCCCAGTGCTAACAATGGCTGAAGTACTGACAGTTCAGTGCTCCTCTGCTACTCACTAGGCTTTCCTCTGAGCTTTGTAAGAGCTATAGATGAGGAACAACCTGCTGAAGAACTAGGATTTAAACACTGTAGATTTTCTAGTGGTATTTATTCTAACCCATAAATGTCCATAAATGAGCTTAATGAGTCATGAATTCTCTCTTTTTAAAAAAAAAATTATTACATTAAGCAGTGTTGAATAGAAATAAATACAAGATTTTTTCAAGAAAATCACCAGAAAAATGTCAGAAGCATAAGCATCATCCGAACACCTGAGATGGTTACAAGCTAGAAATCTGCCACCAGTACATGGGGACATAGCAAAATATATAAATTAAGGCCTAATTTTTGTGGAATAGGTTATTATTTCATCTTCAGGAATAGAAAGTTTTAGATGACAGAGGAATACCCAAATGAATTTGAAGAAAAATTAACACCAGAGCAAAGTAGTGCTATTTGTGAAAGTTGAATTTTCTTTTCTGACTTGTTTCTTGTAGGACACATGAGTCATACAATATAGCCAAAGGAAAAACTGCAACTGCTAACACCACATTAGTAAAGTATAAAAGGAAAAGACACTTTTCTTAGCATTTCAGCCTTGTCATTTCCAATTTTCTGCTCTTTGGACATGCTTGTATTCAAATTCTGGAACATCTATTCAGCATATCAATCCTAATTAGACAATCTGGGTCTGGAAAGGATGAGAGCTGGGTCATTTGCATAATTTAATCATAAATACTCAGTGATACATATTTCCAAATGCATTTGTACAATTATCTTTTCATCCTTGGGGCAATGGTATTAATATGATTAGGCAATATTTCTGGAAAAAACAGACAAGTATGCACTCTTTTTAACTGCAGCTTAGGGCGATATGAAAAATTAATTAATTTCTGAAGAAAATCAATTTCTGTACGTGACCACATTAGACATTGCTAAACCAAGACACAGAAACCTCTTTCAATCAGAGCATTTTATCAGCCCCTTGCAAATTCTGACCATTATGTGAACGTTTCAATAATAAAATTGTTTGATTATTTTAAATTATCTTAATGAATAGGTATGAAAGAGTAACTATTTTTTCATGTTACTCTGATACATATTTTGTTTTAAAGAAACACTGTTTGACCAGTAACTAGGAAATCTTAGCATTTGGGCTGAACTCATCTTATGTGATCTTTTATTAATGCACACTACACCAATTGAATTCAAGGACAGCAGGAAACAAATCTATCCTGAAATCATTAGCTGAAAAAACAGAAATATACTAACTTAAAACATTTTTTAATTAATATAGGCCTGTTTTCTTGTATGTTTTGCTATAAAGAATTAGATAAGGTATGCCTTCAAAAGAACCATACTCAATACAAAAATATTGTGACATATGTGGTATACAGCCAAGCACCCAGGTGGCTAATCTCATTTTTAGAAGAAAGCTACAGCTTTGTATGTTAATTAGTGAAAAAAATACATTTATGGTTTTATATGTACCATCTTTATTTCTTCTCAATCAACAGAAAAAGTAGAAATTACTGCATGCAAATGTTCAATATTCATTTAATTTGCATGAAGGTGCTTGAACAAATTTTTTATTCTAACAAGCTCATTTTTCATGCGTTTTGTCTTTCATCCTAATCTAGCATCTGTCATTCCTTTTTGAAGTTATTATCGGCCCAATTCCCTCTTGGACATGGTTGCTGGGTGACCGGTATCTTAGCACCCACTTTGACAGGAACAGATGTGAATCTGATCAAGAGATTTCCCATGAGTACCTGAAATCACAAACAACTTTCGTGAAAAACAAACAGCCTCACTGTCATGGTCCCTCTCAATGCCCCCTCCCACACACACACACAGAAAAAGAGCACCAGAAAGTTAGTGGAGAATTATTCAAGAGTCAGTTAGTTAAATATGTATTGTTATTTTGCAGTTGCCCTAGTGTATTTCTAATTGTTCCCAGTTTAAGACAAACTCATGGTTTTGAGTTTTAATAACTACCCTTTTAATACTTTGGAATCTGATTATTCCAAACCCTTCCACATTTACATTACTTTAGTCACATACGCAATCCCCTTCAAGTCAAAGGGACTACTCATGGAAGTAAAAGTGCATATGTGGTGGGGGTTATGCCTAGAATGCAGCTAGGACTGAGCCTTCCAGCCCTGGCAGACAGATTTGGGGTAGTGGGACTTAAGTTATGAGGCTAAAAATAGCAGTATGGACATTGCAACTTAGGCTAAAACTCAGGCTTTCAAACCCGCCCAGCCCCTTAGGCTTAAGAACCTGAGCTCCAGTCTAAGCTGCAACATCCATACTCCTATTTTTCACGCACTAGTTCAAGCCCCGATAGCACAGATCGCCTAGGCTGGGAGGCTCGCTCCCAGTTGTAGTGTAGACATACTCTAAGTGTCTGCAGCTTCAGGGCCCAATTTTATAAATTGAGAGCTCATATTTTGTTCACCAATATGCTCTTTGATTACTGATATGCTTTGACTGCTGACACGTGTGACACTCACAAATTAAAATTCTGCTTAATGTTCTGCCATTTAGGCCCCAATCCTGCAGACATTTAAACATGTGCACAATTATATTCCCAAAAGCAGTCCAACTGAAGGTCTCTAAAGTCAACAGGACTTTCATGTAAGTAAAATGACACTGGTTCTTAAGTGTTTGCAGGATCAGGACCTTTAAATGTAAAATGTAAAAATGCATTGCTACATATGGTACCAAGAAGAGTTTGCAGAAGACTGGTAATATCAGTTATGTGCCTGTGGAGTTCCTATTTTTGGATACAGTGCAGTGTAAGTAAATTCCTCCTAGTTTCAATAAATTCCTAAAGGAAACTTGTATATCTTAATCTGTGCAAAGAAGAAAAACACATAGAAAGATTAAATAGAAATTCACTTTCATTCAGGATTATTTATTTTCTTTTCCAGATTTGCAGAGTGGGAATTCATTATGCTCTATTACACAGTTGCCCATTCTTTTGACACCAGTATTCCATTCTGACATCAGTATCACCCTTTTGCCAAACAGTAACAGATGTCTGGGGCCTTAGAGGTCAGCTTCCTAGTGGAAGAATAATCAGTGACAAAGAGTGTCAATAAGTGTAACTTGTTTTATTTACAAATATACATCAATCCTGGAACAAAGGTGGTCCAAGGCCATGCCGGCAATTCCTTCTTTCAGGAATCTCCAGCCCAGCTCCAATACCAGATTCCTAGTGAGCAACTCCACCTCAGGAATTGACTTCAATCAGAAACTAAAGCAAAGAGCAAACCCTTTTGCAGGTCACACAGCTCTCTTTCTAAGAAGCCCTGCCTCTACACCAGGGGTCGGCAACCTCTGGCATGCGGCTCGCCAGGATAAGCACCCTGGCGGGCCGGGCCAGTTTGTTTACCAGCTGCGTCGGCGGGTTCGGCCAACCGCGGCTCCCACTGGCCGCAGTTCACCGTCCCAGGCCAATGAGGGTGGCAGGAAGCAGCACGGGCAAGGGATGTGGTGGCTGCGGCTTCCCGCCACCCTCATTGGCCTGGGACGGTGAACCACAGCCAATGGGAGCCGCGGTCAGCCGAACCTCTGGACACGGCAGGTAAACAAACTGGACCAGCCCGCCAGGGTGCTTACCCTAGCGAGCCGCATGCCAGAGGTTTCTGACCCCTGCTCTACACAGAACCTTGCATAGCAAAAAATTAAAAAAACAAAACAAAACACACGAGTTGTATTCCCAAGACTGAGCATTTGCTCAAACACTAAGAAAAAGAACTTTGAAAATTATGTGTAACAGCACCACTTCCCATAACAATAAACTCAGATAATCTGTTATTGTTACCTTGTCTCCTCACCCTCTGTTATGCGTTCTATATCACTCCTCAGCATAGCCTGTCCTTATTTCTACTGGAAACTCTTTGAGATAGGACTGTCACATAATATATATTTGTACAGCACCCAGCACAAGGACTCTCCAATCCTAAATGGGGCCTCTAGGCATTATTATAAAGACAAATAATAATAGATGGAAGGTCGGAGTTCAGAAAGAAGAGAAAAGCAATTGAGTTTAAGAATCCCTGGATCTGAATTAACCACTTTATCTGGTTTCTTGCTGATCCAAATGGGAAAGGGCTTATTTCCTGGTTGTAGTTTGGACACTGCTAAAATCTCAGAAAAATCACATTTCAACCCCAGGGCAACAATACTGCATCAACAGCTGATCTCATAATATTTCTGTCCTTTAGGGTTGAAATCTTAAACAGTTTACATGGTCTGACTTCAGTCTAATCCAGCCATGAGGCCTAGCCCTATTCTAAACTCTAATCTAAACTTGATCTGGATCCAATTCCTGTCTCCTCCACCCAACTTGTCAAATAACCAAAACAAACAAACAAACAAACAAAACCAACCACTGGGAGAGATTTTTAAGCACAAAGGCCAGGTAGACTTTCAGTGGGAGGTGGGGGCATAACTGACCTTTGTATCTTTGAAAAATCTCTGGCTACCTGTAATCACACAAAGTATCAACTCTTCATAGTAGCCAAAGCAGATGATGGCATCAGTAAAAACTTAAAATATCAGAAAAAAAGTGAGAAGACTGACTTCTGAGAAATATGGAGAAAAATAAGGTTTGTGTATCATTATGATCACTTTTACTGGTCTACTATAAAATGACCAACTAACTGGCCTTTTCTAGTTCACATCAAAGATTCAGAATGAAACTGAGAGACCCTGTGACTTCCCTGCCCCGCACTATCCTAGTCAAATGAAAAAGTAGCCCTGAAAAATAGTCTTAGAGATATGCTATATCATCAGAACCAGACCGGAAAATCCATGGACTAATTAATATTGACCATAGAGAAAAGTTCAACTAGTGTGCAAGCAACCAAGTCTCATCTCCATATTTGGGAGTGGCAGAGCTGGTCAGGAAGGGCAATTCCTATATATCACAACTTCTATTTCTTAGCATGTAACACTTCTTGCTGAAACCATGGCAGTTAGAATAAACCTAGGACAGCTTGCAGGTGAAGGCTGATAGCTCCACAGACCGTGCTCTGTTCCCGGTTCAAGGACATACAAAGCTAGGGACCATCAGCTCAGGGGTTCCAGCTGATCTCAACTGTTGGGACAGAGCATGACAAGAGAGGCAGTCTCCTAGATGAACAGGGCCCAAATCTGTGACTGTGCCTAAAAATAGCTAGACTTGTTCAGTCACTTTAGGCCAATTTCAGCATTGAATAATTTCTTCCAAGTGGGAAAGATTGCCTTGGAATAGGAAATAGTTTCCACAGTTGTAGACTCTGGAAGGTTTGCAGAGCCTTTGTGAGATAATAGTCATGGAGACAAATTTAGGCTGAACAGAGCACTTTGTTAAATAAATCCAGTTTCAAGGTGATTTCAATGTTGGTTTAAATGAGCTCTGTAAGCACGTAGTGAATATATTCTGTAGTCTTAAACTTTTTGCAATTTATATCAAGGTATCATTAGATCCTGTAAAGTATGAAAATACTGGAAACTAAATTGCTAAACATTAGAAACATTATACATGCCTAATGTAAAGCAAGTTTCTAAAAATATCCACTGACTACAGTTAGTAGACAACCAGGTGTTGGGCAGTGGGGCAGGGAATCAAATTTGACCCATAAAGCTCCAATATTTAGGAATGAATTGAGATCAGTTCATTTCTTTCCCATGGGGTAACCTGTATAAATGTAATTCTATGGTTTCATAAAAGCAGGTCAAGTTTCTGTCCCTTGGGGTCTTTTGGCAATTTGAAGCACAGCAGCACTGTTCTTGGCTACAAGTTCAAATCTGCATGCATCTTGGATTGTGAAAGGAAACAATTAGCTTAGCAGAAGAGAGATCACAATACACTTTTCGGAAAGAAAGACAAGAATTCACAAAATATCTAAAATTATTATTACACTGGTCTACAATTTTTTGAGAAGTCGTCTGCTTCAGAGATAAAATGTGCTATTTGTTATGTATTTTGATGTGCTGAATTCAATATGACAATTAAAACAACTGATTGGCTACTGTTTCTAAGATATTTAAGTTTTTACATTTTATGTCTATGTATATTGTGTAGATAGTAGAGTTTTAATCATAAATTGTAAACCTAGGTCTTTTCATGTGTTTATGGTTGCTTTACATGATAATATTTCACCTGTCCTGTTTATGTAACACTTTAAAAATCAGCAAAAGGGTTATATAAATAAAATGTATTATGAAACAAAAGGCAAAAAACTATTATATACATAGTTTAGTCCTATTCAGTGTCTACTCGGCGCTTCTTGGCTTGTCTCTTATATTCATTAAATGGAGCATCTCTTGTCACTGTCCAGCAATAGTCTGCAAGCATTGATGGGCTCGATTTGCCCTGATAGTGTTTCTCCATTGTTGCAATGTCCTGGTGAAATCGCTCACCGTGCTCGTCGCTCACTGCTCCACAGTTCAGTGGAAAAAAATCCAGATGAGAGTGCAAAAAATGTATCTTTAGTGACATGTTGCAACCAAGGATTTTGTATGCCTTGAGGAGGTTTTCCACCAACAACCTGTAGTTGTCTGCCTTGTTGTCTCCGAGAAAATTTATTGCTACTAACTGGAAGGCTTTCCATGCCGTCTTTTCCTTGCCACACAGTGCATGGTCAAATGCATCATCTCGAAGAAGTTCACGAATCTGAGGACCAACAAAGACACCTTCCTTTATCTTAGCTTCACTTAACCTTGGAAATTTTCCACGGAGGTACTTGAAAGCTGCTTGTGTTTTGTCAATGGCCTTGACAAAGTTCTTCATCAGACCCAGCTTGATGTGTAAGGGTGGTAACAAAATCTTCCTTGATTCAACAAGTGGTGGATGCTGAACACTTTTCCTCCCAGGCTCCAATGACTGTCGCAGTGGCCAATCTTTCTTGATGTAGTGGGAATCTCTTGCACGACTATCCCATTCGCAGAGAAAACAGCAGTACTTTGTGTATCCAGTCTGCAGGCCAAGCAAGAGAGCAACAACCTTCAAATCGCCACAAAGCTGCCACTGATGTTGGTCATAGTTTATGCACCTCAAAAGTTGTTTCATGTTGTCATAGGTTTCCTTCATATGGACTGCATGACCAACTGGAATTGATGGCAAAACATTGCCATTATGCAGTAAAACAGCTTTAAGACTCGTCTTCGATGAATCAACGAACAGTCTCCACTCATCTGGATCGTGAACGATGTTGAGTGCTGCCATCACACCATCGATGTTGTTGCAGGCTACAAGATCACCTTCCATGAAGAAGAATGGGACAAGATCCTTTTGACGGTCACGGAACATGGAAACCCTAACATCACCTGCCAGGAGATTCCACTGCTGTAGTCTGGAGCCCAACAGCTCTGCCTTACTCTTGGGTAGTTCCAAATCCCTGACAAGGTCATTCAGTTCACTTTGAGTTATGAGGTGTGGTTCAGAGGAGGAGGATGGGAGAAAATGTGGGTCCTGTGACATTGATGGTTCAGGACCAGAAGTTTCATCCTCTTCCTCGTCTGACTCAAGTGAGAATGATTCTGGTGCATCAGGAACCGGCAGTCCTTCTCCGTGGGGTACTGGGTGTATAGCTGATGGAATGTTTGGATAATGCACAGTCCACTTTTTCTTCTTTGACACACCTTTCCCAACTGGAGGCACCATGCAGAAGTAACAATTGCTGGTATGATCTGTTGGCTCACTGCAAAAGGCATAGATTTCCTTTTCCTGCTCAACCACTGGCGAAGACTTGTTGCACAAGTGTTGCAGCATATGTGTGGAGCCCACCTCTTGTCCTGATCTCCAATTTTGCAGCCAAAATAAAGGTGATAGGCTTTCTTAACCATAGTGGTTATAATGCGCTTTTGTGATGCAAAAGTCACTTCATCACAAACATAGCAGAAGTTATCTGCACTGTTCACACAAGTACGAGGCATCTCTGCTCACTTTGGCTAAACAGAAATGTGTCCCTTTGCAAAATCAAACACTGACAAATAAGAGAGCACGACACTGTATGATTCCTAGGGCATTTTTTCAGCAGAGTGATGTAAGCTTTGTTATGATTGCATCATCCATGACTTCTAGGAATAACATGATGCAATTCATATCATGTATGATGCAATACCAGCTTCAGATTGCATCATTCATTGTTTTGCCTAAAAAGCAAGTACTGTCCAAACCCAGTCATAGATTTATTCATAGATCCAGTCAAAGATGTATTTTAGTCATTTCTGGTTTAAATTGAGATCCCTTCTCTTTATAACTCACTTATCCTCCACTATTCCCAAGTCAAGGGTCGTATATACTGACCCAATAACATATCTTGAAAACTAGAGCCAATCAACAATTTTAAGCATCATTTTCGTTCTCAGTGACTCAGAATTAGTAAAGTTTGACTACATTTATTTCGGAAGCATTTTGGCTGTAGAGCAGTGTTACCTATAACCTACCATTGCCAATGAGAATGCATTTTCTAGCTCTATAAAATAAATTATCTATATTCTTCTTTCAAAAATAGCATAATAAACCAAAGAACAGATGACTTATCACCCAACAATGCCAATGGTTTTAGCTGATGGTGTTCTTTATAAACTAAGTTTAGACGCCAAAGTGTTTTACACACGTAATCACTATTTTAGTATATTTAGCACATGTGAAGCATCCTTCATAAAGAATTTTACAAAAATTATTTTATTATCCTTCACCATATCATGGTAAGTATTATCCTAATATTATGGGTAGGTAAAATGAGATACATTGAGTTAAAGGAACATGCTTTAAGTAACATATGGAGTCAGTGGCAGAACTGAGGAGAGAACTCAGAAGGGCAAGTTTAGACAGTGCTAGCAAACTTGCAGCTGTAGAGGGCCCAATGCCACAAAGGCCCCATACCTCCAGGGATAAGCTGAAATTGTAGTTGTGGAACTCTGTGCCTCAAAGCAGCATGCAGGAGCCCCCATATTCACCACTGTCATATAACTATATGTTTTGTACAAAGTATGCTTTGTGAGGTATCATTTTAAAAGTCTCGATCTGTTGAACATTAATATCCTTTTTAATTGTACTGCTATCATAAGTAAGTTATGAAGTTTTTCCTCTGTATGTGGTACTGAAATATATTGTGAGGTTGGGAACACCCCATGTCACAAGCAAAGATCTAGAACTATAAAAGAGGGGAAGTGACGTCATCAAAACACATCTGGAGGACAAAGACTTTGAACGGGGGAGGGGGAGGAGGTTGGAGTACAGTTGTACTGTGTGTGTACTGAAGTTCTATGACCTGTTTGTACCATCTATCAGAGTGAGACACAGCTTGATTCAAATCCTGTTTAGTTTATAGAACTTAGACTGCAAATGTATTTTATTTCTTAGGTAACCAACTTTGATCTCTATCCTTACTATGTATAATCACTTAATATCTATCTTTCTATACTTAATAAACCTGTTTTATATTTTACCTAAACCCTGCATTTTGGTTGAAGTGCTTGGAAAATCTCAGCTCAGTTTACAAAGGCTAGTGTGTGTCTTCTGCACATCAAGGGAGGAGTGGACTGGGTAATGAACTTCACTGGTCATGCTTCTGACCAGGGCAGGATTGTATAGTTCTGGGGTTCAAGGCAGCAGAACTGGGTGGGATTCACTGGAGCCTTTCTATTGCTGGTTCATGAGTGGCTGGGAGAAGCATACATGTGATGCAATTGGGTGTGTACCTGCCTGTGGAGGTCTGTGTAAGTACAGTACCTTCCAGAGGTTTGTAGTTTTTCAACAGAATCACAGTGTGAGAGGGAGCCCAGGTTGGTGGAACACAGGGTTCAGTGGTCCCACAGTTCAGGTTGCCCCCTGGAAAACCCCATCACAGTAGTACAATGTTTATTCTTATGTTCCAGTGCTATGTGGTCTGGAGTATGAAATGCTTCATGCTGAGAGCTCTGGAATGATAATCTGAGCTCTTTGGAGGCTCTCTAACTTTGTATGGTAGCTCTACCTGTTTAGCAAGAAAAATATCTAACCACTATCCTCCTGATCCCTTCAAGAGCCACCAACCAGTTCTGTACATTCCTTATCCTTCCCCCGCTTAAGATTGAATCCTCACAATTTCCATAGCTTGGCACAAAAGAAGAAATCTACATTTAAATCTTGTGCCCTGCAGTAAGGAAAGGAAGAGCCATTTAGAACATCTTCACAAGGAACCCAAGATTTAGTTGAACCGGCCTTGTGTCCAGGTCTCCCTAATCCCAGTCCCATGATCTAATAACCACACAATAGTTCCTTCCACTCTGCCTGTGATTTATGCATACCTACATTTTCAGGAATAACAAAGTGGTTTCACAGAGGCCATGCTTTCCTTCACCACCCAAAATTCCAGGATTTGCCAAAATGTTGTTGTCAAAGTACCTGATTTCAATTCAACTCAACCGCTATCAGATGTTTTAAAAGAGAGTTACAAATCACTGCATAAATTAGTAATACGAATTATCCTGGATCAGATTGCACCCTCTAAAACTGCCTGAGGATCTCCTGAACCAAGGTAAAAGAGGATGTGAGCCACCTCTTTGCAGTCATCCTCTACTGCATAACAGATGGAGGCACTCTGCAGGGTTCACATCTGTGCAGGATGCCAGAAAGTGTACTGCACTTCATTCCACACCAGCCCATATGGATGGAAACTACCTGTGAAATGTAATACAAGCTATACCATATTGCCTATGGAACGTCTCTTTGATGGCAATCTCTCTTCAAGAGGGAGTTCAGTGGGGAGCTCCTGGTAGCACACTTGGAGACTGGGATGCAGGGAAAAATACTAGGGCTACAGAGCCAGAGCAAAGATACCAGACCTGTAAAAAATGGCCCTGGTCTCCTTTGTAAACCATGCATCCACTCAGTTTGGGGGCACGCCCTAAAGCTCATCCCATGGAATGACAAACTTCACCACCTCCTCTACTCCAATGGAATAATGTAGAAGAAACTCAGCAGAGGAATCCTTTTGAAATTTTCCTGGTCTTTACCCCTCCCATGGATTGTGCCATGAGGTGTAGTCAAACCAAGATTTTTAATCTCAATATCTAAATATTTCACTGATGACCTACCATAGCAAACAATGTTATGAAATGTATTAGTTTGTTTGCTTTTCCTATAATTCACACAGCTACATGCTCTGAAATGTCTATGTTAAAATATTTGCATTATTACTTCTAAAAAGTGTATCTTATACTTGCACTTAGCTATATTTTAACTACTGTGACTTTACAATTAAGCTTATAATAAAACAAAATTAAAGCAATTCCAAGTTAAGGCTAGACCTCAAATTATCCTAATGTATCATAATATTTTCTGTAAATCAAAGTACAAAACAATTAATTATAGGGCAAAAGTCTGATTCCAGTTAGATCAGCCAGTATCAATCTGGAATAACTTTATTACCTACAGTGGAGTCACTCCAGACTGACACTGGTGTGACTGAAATCAGGATCTAGTCCCATGTGGTAGATTTAACAGGGAATGTTCTAATAACAGTTTAAAAATCAGAACTCTGGCATTATTTTAGCTTTTATTTAAATCTAATTTTCTTTGTGTTTCTATTCCTGGCCCCACCATAACCAAAACAATGGCATAAAAAGAGAGAATAATGATTTTTTTCCAAAGATGGCACTACTGTATGTGTGGGTTTGTCATAATATTTTTGTAGGTCACATTATAAAATAAATCCTAGCAGGTTAGTTTTCATTGGAATCAACGGAACTGCACATCATCCATGTGATATACGTAAGATAATGTTAAATCACTATGAAATTACTCGCATTTTAAGTTTCAGAAATATTCATCTTTACCAGACCTGGTAAAGGTTATGAATATCAGCTTAAGACCAAAGCCTTTTCCTATTGAAATCAATGGTAAATCTCTGACTTGAATTAGAATAGAATTGTGACATTAGTGCTTAGGGGTAAGCAGAGCCTCGTGTTGTTCAAGAGCAATCCCTAGAGAAATGATGAACGACTCCAAAAAGCATCATCTTAACTGGAAGAACTGTGGCTGTTTATAGGGCCTTGAAGATGAAGGGTTAAAACACAGAAAATCAGAAGAATCCTCAGAACTCTAACAGCCGTTCTTGTGACACAGGGTAGGGGAGCAGGGAATGTATAATATGTAAAAGGCATAGCTCATATTATGACTTTTCTACCTGTATAAGTGCTGATCATCTTAGTAACTGTACAAAGTTATTTTTTTCTTCTTTTATCATTGGCTATTTGAGTTCTATTCCACTCTAGCTCTAAAAGAATTTAGCAGGACTAACCTGTACAATGACATTCAGCTGTTCATTTACAAGACACTAAATAATGCAAAATATTTTGTAATTGCCACCACAAATGCAAAAACAATATACTCTGACATGTTTGTATACAATATTTCAGGTGATTTTTTAGTATAGACCCTGATCCTACAAAGATTTATGTAAGTGCTTAACTTTAAGCATGGTTGAATGCAATGAGACAGCTCATATTTTCAAAGTTAAGCATGTCAATTAAGTGTAAATTGCAGAACTGGAGACAGTTTTTTGGGGGGTTGTTTTACATTTAAACAGATGTTTTCTATAGATGAACCTCTATAACAAAATAAACCACTTTTCATATCATCAGACCACAAACAATGCAATTCATTCAAGTTAAATACTTGAAATTCCAAAGTACTATTTCCAGTTATTAGAGTGTATTAAGTAAAAAAAAAAAAAATATTAATTTTACATTTCATCTAAATTTGAAAGATTGCAATTCAAAGTGACTTATTCTGTGATGCATTTTAAAGAACATTTAAACTAATTTGTTAAATAACAAAGCTAGATTTATTATAGATTAAATATATTGTTTACACATTTTTTTAAAAAATACAGTAATTTTGTTATTGGGTTTTTTTCCTCAAGAAAAATCACCAATTAACTTTTTATTAGAAACAGCACAATCACTAGAAAGTTTCTGGCACCCCCTGGAATCAAGGTTAAAAGATATGTAATTAAATATTAATCATTCTATGTGATCCCTACCCAGTATTTGGTTTGTCCAGCAATATGATTTGTGCTTATAAACTGCTCTGTACATAGAAAAATATTTCCCAAAAGTAAGCTATTCAAAATTACTATCCAGTAAGAAACATTATGCCACAATACAAAAATATCAAGCATATTCTGAGATATGCTTTTTAAACAACAAGCTTGTTGTTCAAATGTGTAAAATGCATGTTTATTTTCTCCCAGTACTTTACCATTACACAATTTTTACAAGGACACTAACTCATGAGATTAATTCTATTCAGAGTTATACATTTCAATCATGACACCATGATATAACAAACGTGGCTGTCAATGGCATGACAATGTTTGTAGCAGTCTGAGTTAACAATTCCTTTTTTCTCCCCCACCAACATGATCCCATTTCTATTCAGATGTCTATTATTCTCAGTTGGCAACAAGGTGCAGTATACACACCTGCTCTATGACCCTTCTTTAGTCATACATCTTAAAGAACAAAAGGAGTAATAAAATAGGAGGTGCTTGATGGCTCTTTTTAGTTATCTGCTGGATTTTGCATCTTTTATTCCAGTCACATACATTTATAATGTGCAAAGCAAAACTGGCCTGAAAGCCCAGCTCAGATCCAAGCTTGACTTGGATCAGAAGGAAAAACTACCATGCATATTGGCAGAATTTAGCAATTTGCCTAATTTCAAGAGGCCTAAGGATGAATAAAAGTTTGTGACTGAAACACCTTCTCATGTTAATGGGAGAGAACTCCCAATTACTGCAGTGAGGTACACCAGGAAATAATAATTGCACCTGATCTACTGTTTCTGGATTTTAGATAGACAAATGATTTGCAATATACATAAAATTTCAATGTTTGATATTTTTAAACAAAAAATATAACTTTTTTCACTCCTATTTCATCTTCTCAGACAAGTTAAAAATTATACATCAGATACAACAAAATATTTACAATAGTTGATTAGTTCTCATTCTTTGAATGGGAACACAACTGCATATTAATTAGAAAGATATATAGCTAACCATACTGCTAACCATAAAAAGAGAGTATGTAGGTTTCTTTTCAGGGGTGCGAGATATTAGCAACTGCATGCTCAAAACTGAAAAATATTTATTAAATCAAAACAATTATTACCATAAACTTTTAATTAACAATCCACTTATATAAGGTTTAAAAAAATCTACACTGTAATTTTGCAGTGTCAGATACTGTACTTGCCATATTAAAGTAGGGATGTCAATTCTACAATTTAAACCTCAGAAACATATTTAAAAGCAAAAACCATACATTATGGGCCCCGTTCTGCAGACCTCACTCATGCAAGCAGTTTTATTGGCTTCAGTAGGCTTGTTCATGTGAGTAAGGGCTGCTGGATTGGGCCCCAACTGTACAAACAAAACCTGATCCTTCTCTGACCAAAGACAGTAAGAAAACTCGCACTATGTTCAGGAAGAAGAGGAGTACACCTTTCCTTTTCATCCATCAAAAATAAAAAATCATTGTGTGGCTTAAAATGACGAAAGTAGAGGAATTCAATTAATGATGAAATTCCATATTTAAGAGACCACACTTTTTTTCCAATATACTGTACTGCTTATGACATAAAATATCAGAAATTGTTATAAGATGCCCCTGGCAGAGAACCATATTAGATAAATAAGCAGAACAAGAGGAGTTAAGAATGAAGTTACTCATTAGAGTCAATCTTCTGGCTTTTATCATTTGAAATCGTACACTCGCCTTTATTTTAAACAGAGAGATTTTGTTGTGAATTGCAGTGAGGTTTTTTTAAACAAATTAAAATGACGATGAAAAAAAGAAACATTCCTCCATAATGCACATTGTAGAAATTATGTATATATGAATTAACTCTCTGGCTCATAATAGCTTTTTGCAGATAATTCTTCTGCTCTATCATTTAAATACATATTTAGGCAACTAGAAATTTACTGTCAATTCATATTATGTCAGTCCACATTATGGTGCTGTTACAGTATTCACATTTAAAGATTATTGAAAAAATTACTGCTCATGTGCAGTACATAATTTGCAAAAGGTTAATAACTTAACTATTTTAAAACAATGAATGGAATTAACTCAGAATATAAACCAGATGCCCAAAATGTTGTTTTTAAAACAATCCACATTTAAGTTGTAAAAGAACAAAACAAATCTAAAACCAATAGAACCAGTTATATGGATTAAAATAGGCAGACACACTGTATGTTTTGGGCTTTTTGTGGATTGGTTCTGGTAATTTTTATAAAACAGGACATTTTCAGTCTGAGACTGTGAATGCCAAACTTCAGCCTGGAGTTAATCTTAGCAGCTAAGTTATAAAACTCTTACATGAAGAGGTTATACTGGAAAGGCTGATGGAGACTTACCTGTACCAGACATCTCTATAATAATTTCATATATCAATAATATAGTTCCAGAAATAAAGGATAAAAATATGAAACTACAATGTAGTGTATAAAAATATTCATTCTTCATTTTTATTGCATGTTACAAGACATGCATTCTTAAATTCCATGTTTCATCTAGAGTGTACTTCAGATGATGTATCACACTGATAGACAAAAACAACTGTTTGGAATGACATAGTAACAAAACCCGGAAAGACGGGAGAAATATTAAATGGTATTCAGACAATAACTTTTATATGTTAGGCTAATTTACAAAAGCTAGCTACACACACAAGTATTAAATAAGGTCAATAAGGTCTGTTTTACTATACTTTACTCAAAGTAACATCCACAGGCATATTGAAAATGAGATTTTAACTAATAGGGGGCATTATGCATGAATATTTAACTAATAAGTATTAAATATTTACTTAAACTTTTCATTTACCATAACAAGAATATTTCTATTTTAATTAAATTGCTTAAGAAAGTTTGCAGATTATATTTCGTAATTTAGCTATAACTATTTCTTACCTATAACAAAACAGTAAGATTAGAATCTGGGAATTTTACAGAAGACAAAGAGAAAGACAACAGTTTATAAAAGCAAGAACTAAAATCACTTACTGGCAAACATGCAAGTATATCTCAGTGTGCTTCCATATGTTTATTATTCCTGTTTAGTTCTCTTAATAATGATTACTAAATAACTAATGAACTGCCAAAGCATATGAAACTCTGTCTGTAAAAGATTTGTAAAAAAAAAATAACTGTATAATTCTATGATCACTAACAACATTTCTAGCTCTTTCAGCTAACATAATGATGGGGTTTATCAAACTGCATGCTTCAGGACATAAGCTAATCACCTGGACAGATCAGGAAGGAATTTCCCCCATGATCACCACTCACCAAACACACCCACCATGCACAACTGGCTAGGTACATTGGTGGGGAAGAATAGGCTACTATCAGAGACTGAGTACCAGATTAAAGGTATGAATGGTCTGATCTGGTATGACAATTATTATTATATTTCACAAAACTCACTTTCAAGTTATAATTTTTACCAACTGATAAAGACTGAACTGGATTAAAAATATTTTTTTTAAAGTTTTGAGATAATATCTCCCAACCTTTTAGTCTCACCTTGAATATATAGTTAATATAACTTATCTTCTGGCCTTCTAGAAATCTTCTTTGTTTATAAAAACTACAAATATTCAACTTCTGCATAATATCCTGGAAATATATCACAACACGAGTAAACTTCTAAACATGCATTTTATTAATTAGAAATGACTTGTGGTGTGCTATGCTCTGACGTGTTGCCTGGCTCATATGAAATACATATGGGCTATGGTAACCTATTTAGTTTGAATACATATTTTAATAAAGACAAATAGGAAAATCCTGCATTAGTGCAAAATTCTGTAAACAACTACATGTTAGTTCCATGTGATGTGAAAGAAACAAAAGCTAACAAATGTAGACTCGAATTATTGCAATGGAAGACAGGTATTAGACAAAAATTATTTAATCCTCTATCCTAGTGATATTCTGTATTCAAAAGCAGTAATGTCATTTGTCATATTTTTTAAAATTACTATCAATCAATAATAATTCTCCATTTTCAATATGAATGTCAATTAACTCAGTCAATAGCATCTCCAAGTACCAGAAAAGATTATCATATACTGGCCACAGGATGGGGGAAAGAAGAAAGCATGCCTTTCCTCTCTACTCAAATGGGACCTGATCCAAAGCCTATTAAAGTCAATACAAGGCTCTGTGGAGGGGACCAGTGCGGCAAAATTCCACAAGTGCTCTGGGACACAAGAGACCGGAAACAGTCAAGGATCAGTGGGTACCAACCTATAAATCCTACATAGATAACATCTTATGAATAATTTACTAGGGCTTGTTTCATATATAACTGAAAAAAATTTGTCTCTAACAACTTACAATCTTTTTTACATTTTTGCCTTTTAGTTTGGCATCTGGCTATCTATCATCCCCTGAGAGTCTCCTATCCATGCCAACCCCACTTCCTCCTAGTGTTGCATAGATGCCTTGATTGCTACTTCCTGAAATTTCTGTCTGGTGACCAGAGCTTTATATGGAAAAGACAGATGCAAAGATCAGTGTGAATGGGAAAGAAAAATCAGTCCCCACATTAGAAGACTTATGTTCCACTGATACAGAGAACTAATTTAGTAAAAAGGTTCTTTAATTATTATAATTATTAGAATCAAACAGACAAACACAGGAACCAATTCATTTTGCTAACTGACTTCTAAGTATTCAAAAGAAAATTCCCTGATGCTTTATTGATTTTTAAATATAGTTGCCACTGCAGTTAAAATGGTATATTTTGAACTAACACTCATAAAAACTTTTCAGATCTTAAGAGTTTAGTTTACTTAGGGTAAGAAGTAATAAATATAATTTAATATCTTTTCAACCAAATGGTTACCATCTATAAAGATTAAGGTTAATTTTAGATAAATTATAATGTTTTTCATAGCAATTGATAACTAATGAATCAAAATATGTAGATAAGCCAAATGTGGTATTTTCCACAATAAATTAATAGCTGTATTGAAATGCACATTTGATTAAATAATGTATTACCCCTGACTAAGCTGTTAGCATCATCTAAAAAAAAAAAGAATTAATGTTACCCCAGTGCGTCAACTGACTATGGTAAAAATATATGGATAAAATATTTTGGATGTTGGGAGTATAACAATCTGTCTGTAAGATTTACACTTACATTTTTAATCTCAAAAGTAAGTTTTCCCTCTTGAAATATGAAACATCATTCAGATAAAGTGTACTGCAACTGCTAGCCTTAAAGGGCCAATTTATTTCAATGTGATCTAACTATTCTAATATCACTATAGTCTGTAAAGATACAACTTAATTAAAAATAAACCATTTGAAATGAAAGAAAAATCATATTAAAACATGTCCAAGGAAAGACACTGTGAAATAAATACAGTTGTGTGTACTGAAGATGAAATTTAAGCTTGATCAAAATTCACTGAAACACCATGCGTCACTTGTACATACAGCAACTGGCATACATACTGTAAGTCCTTTCAGTTATGTTATTTGGTTAATGGATATATAAATAAGTCTGCTACAATACTGTTCTTTAAGGGCCAGGTCTGCTCATTCCTGTCTATACTGTAATTCCTACTATGTTGGATTACAACACAGCAGTCCCCTGACACTGTTGAAACACAGTCAATTTTGCAGTGTTGACATGACCAGCCTATGTTTTAGCCATGTTCACAAATCGAGTTACAACTTGCAAAAGTGGAAGGACTTAGTCACAAAAATAAAGCTGATATAAATTTTGACATCAGTCTTTTTCAATACATATACAGGACAGGCATCCTAACACTACCTTTTATTCTTCTTCATTTACAAACTTCATTTACAAACTCCACCACAAACAATGTCTAGTACCTAACACATGACCAAAGTAGTTACACGGGTACATTAATGTTCTAAAGTTGTTCCTGGGTATGTTTGTCCTGCTCCCCTGAATATTCGAAAACTTCAATAATCAAGCTAGAAATAAAGGCCCGAATAAGTGCTTTCCTTTGCCTTGGCCTCGGATAATGAGTCCAGCTACTACCCCCAACTAATTCAAGGAGAGAGAGAGAAAAAAAAAACAGACTCACACCCAGTCATTACAAAATGGAATGAACAAAGTCTCATCGGGGGTTAATTCCCCACGTGTTGCTGCTGCGGTATCTTAAAATCTCACAAGGAAAAAAGCGAAACCCAAATTATGAGTTGGAAGAGTCTGTTCGCGTTTAATGAAAATATCAGCTGACAAGAGAGAGACTCTGCTTACAGACTCTTTAATGGCAAATCTGAGCTACTCTGTAAAGTTTCCCACCAAGCTCCGGAGCCGTTTCAAACCAGCAGACCCGCCCCCCCCCCGAAACCAACGGGGGCGTTGATGAAGTGAAGAAGCTTCCAAACCCTCTGCTCTTTAGCTCACAGCAGTTGTTTAATTCCCGTTGCCTCCCTTTCCTAATCAGACAGATTTAGTGGTAACAGCCCCATTCTTTCACTCGCCGTTTTTAAGCAAGCTGTTATTTCAAGAGGAATTTCCTCTTTTGTCAGCCCCCCCCCGCCCGGTTGCGCCAACTTTAGATTATCACTGGCTGCCTTTGTTTGAGTGTCTTGACGTGCGGGAGTGTGTCCTGCGCTCTGTCCCGAGCTGGAAAGCTGCCCTCCCTTCCCAGGCGTGATTCGCGCATTATTGTTAGGAAGATGCGCCGTACTCTGATTCAGCCCTGCCAAATCCCCTCCACACTTCTGCCTCCCGAGCCACCTACTCCGGGCCCCTCGCCTCGCTCACACACCTGCTTCCCAGAGACTCGGAGCAGGACGGGCCCGGCGCTTTGCAACTCCCCTCCACCGTCCCCTGTGGCGAGTGCCGCGGGCTGTCAGTCACACACCCATAGTCGCCCCTTTCGGCGCTGTGCCCGCGGTGGCTCGCCTGGGGCGGCTGGCTGCGGGGCCACCCCTCGGAGAAAGCCCTGCGGGGGCCAGTCGGTGTGCGCCGACTCCCCGGGAGTCTCGCGTTCCCCACCCACCCAGGCAGGCTCCACAACGCCTTTCCCGGGCGCCCGGGGGAGGTTTATACAAATCAGCCCGGGGAGGGGAGGTGGGGGGCAGCGCAATCACGCTGAGCGAGCCCCGGGTTTCACATCAGCGCTCCCCTTGCACCGCCTCGCCCCATTCCTGCGCCCCTCCCCAGCCAGCGCCTTGCTCGTGCCCGGTCAGCCTGGGGGGCGAGAGGCGCACAGCGCTGGGGGCGGGGGAGGCTGGCACTGTACAGGGGCTGAGGAAAGCACAGTCTCTCCCCTCCCCCCTCCCCCGCACCTTTCTGGCCCCCGTTCCCCGTGCGCTCGGGGCTGGAGGGAGCCTGGAGGGGGTCAGTTCGTGCGGCCGCGGCGGGGAAGAGGACAGGTTGCTTTGGGGCTGGCCCAGCGGCACCACCAGGCAGAGGCGCAGGGATTGCCCGGGCGGTGTGTCAGGGCTGCATGTGTGAGGGTGGGACAGAGGCGGGGGGAGGGGGGGTTAGAGGCCGTGTGTGTGTGTAGGGTGGGGGGTCTTTACCTTGCGTTGGTGCAGTCGTTGTAGAGGGTCTCGAAATCCTTCCTGGAGATGAGTTTGCAGCGGTTCACGCCGGGCTGGATGGCCCCCAGCCCCCTCAGGATCCGGACCTGCTCCACGTTGCACACCACGGGCGTGATCTCCAGCCGCTTCAGCTTGGTGTAGACGGTGTGCAAGCCCCCGACCAAGTGCTTCAGGAAGAGGTCGAAAGCCTGGGGCAGGCAGATGAGCTCGCAGCCCTCCACGGTGAAAGAGGCCACCTTGGCCCCCCTCAGATCCACCATCTTGCACTCATTATTCTGGGGGGTGTTCTCCACTGGGGACGGGGTCGAGTACACCGGCTTGCCCGGCAGGCTGCTGCTGTTAGCGGTGCTAGCGCTGGGGGTGGAGGTGCCGCCGCCGCCTGCGCTGCTGCTGCTGCTGCTGGTGCCCAGGCTGGGGCTGCAATTGTTGCCGCCGCCGCCTCCTCCGTTGCTGCTGCTGCTGCTGCTGCCGCCTCCTCCGCTGCTGGTGGTGGAGGTGACTGTGGCCGCCGCCGCCGCCGCCGCTGCTGCGATGGGCTCCGGCCGGAATAGGTTCGTCCCCGAAGAGGCTGGCGGGGGAGCGATGGAAGGAGACGGAGACGAGGTGGCCGACGAGGTGGTGGTAGTGGTGGTGCAGGCGGCAGAAGTTGAGATCGGAGGTGGAGGGGGGACCAGCTGGGTCGGAGGGATCAAAGCAGCCGGTACGGCCATGGTCACATATACGAAGGGGGGGAGAAAAAAGTTGCCGCACGGACAAAAAGGGGGTCGGGGGAGGATGGGGGGAGATCCCAAAACAGCTGTCGCCGAGAAGGGGGAAGAGTGAGAGAGAGAAACGCACAAAGTGTCCCGCAAGTGGGGAATGAGGAGAAGTCCGCTGCGGGCGGTAGCGTTGGGGTTTAGGGGAAGGGGGGGAGGTGGTTTGTTTTGTGGTCCTTGCTCTAGCACCAAGTTAAAGATGAAGGTGAAAAGGGGGAGGTTTGAAGGACTTCGGTTCTCTCTGGCAAGTACATGGATCAAAGATTGAGAGGGGAATGACAGAGAGAAAATGAGCTGAAAAGTGCTGGCTGCTGCTGCTCGCTGCTCGCTCGCTCTCTAGCTCTCCGGGCGAGTTGTTGTTGTCACACGGTGCAGAGGGGAGGAGCTCCGGCAACTTGAAATACCCTTTGAAGCAGCAAAAGCCTCACTCACTAGTATTAACCCAAATTATCCAACCAGGAACCCGGAGCAAAGAAACGGAGAGAGAGTGAGATCCCTCTTCCTCCTCCTCTCCTCCAGGAACCGTTAGATTATAGGGTTCATGTTTCATCTCAACAGAGACGAGATGTAATTTTCCAAACACTTCCAAGCTTGTCCACACACTGGACAGAGAACCAAGAACGTACCCAAGTTTTTCCGACAGGCATTCGCTGCCTCTTTCTCATCACACAGAAACGGGGACTGGGAGAGAGGGGCGGGGATTTACTCGGCCCCACGCCTTACGAGGGGCTATTTATTTTACGAGTAGCACATTTATTTGAAAAAACAGAAACACTCAAACCCGGATTATTTTTCTCAATACAACAAACACGCCGAATGACAGGGATGGAAGTTAATAAGATTCCAGAAAGAGCATAATAATGATCCCTAGGGCTCCTTGTTGTGTGAAGGATTTGTAATGGTATGGAGAGTGAGACGCTACAGAAGAAAGAAAAGCAAACGCAACAGTATTTCCAGGAAATAAAACGTTTATGGCTCAAAGAACACCGGCCACTTACTTTTCCTACAATTTAGAAATAACATCTGTCGTGCTAAAGAATTACCCAAGTAGTTTTAAAAGGAATGAACACGTGCCTATTTTCATCTATAGGCTCCCATGAACTTTTTGATCATAAGTGTAAAGCTTTTCCACAAGAAAGGCATTGATGGTTGTGTTTTATAGTATACTCACGTTTGATTGATTGTGTTTTTAATAGCCACGTAAAATGATGTCTCAACTGAAATGCGTGAAAAGAAGTAATTGTAACATTTGTTCTAATAAGGCTGAAGTAACTTTAAATACACTAGCCAAGATATTAGAGAGCTGAAACGGAGTGCTTACTCCCACCCTGTTGTGTCTAGGTATTGCAGCGGTCTGTGAACAACAGGTGACTGCAAGCCACACATCCAAGTTTGATCTTTGATACTCTGCCCCATCACCAGATATGGTGTAAAATTAGCTGTTGCACTTGCCCACACATGTGCAATAACTTATTTTATAGGATATGCATATATATATATTTGAATTGTGGGTCAGGCCGCATACATGTTGTAGTACCTGGTAACCACAAGGGTTAAACATTTTAGCTTGAACTCCGAATTTCCTTTTTGGTTCTGATTTAGGGGGTTACTTTGGCTTTTGTCTTCTATTTATTTTGTGGGTTTTGTGTTTTTTGAAGAGACAAAGAAATAATTCTTTCATACAAGTGTACGAGCTGCTGCAATAATGTGCACATACGTATTTAGGCTTTTTAAACAATGTAAATTATGTACTCAGTAGATTGTGACATCTACCTGTCCTTAGCCTGCTTTTTTTAAAAGTGTGTATTATTTGTACGAGACATGAATCATCGGATTACACATCTAGATGTGTGATAAGAACCTTAATCTTAATTCTATAATATGGAGGAAATTCACTTTTTTTTCCAGATTGCCAAAAGCTATAAGCATTCTGTTATGACCTACTTGCTCACTACCTGTGAGGTTGCTCTTTAAATTCCAGTATATTTTAGTTATGAATACCAAAAGGTTTCTTCAGCAAGTGAACTTTTATTTTTCCTAATACTCGAACAGCTTTTTAAAAAAGAGAAGAAGAAGAAGAAAAATAGAGGCTTGACTATCATGCACCAATGGTGATATGGAGTAATTTTGCCAGTTACAAAGCCCAAGAAACGCAAACCAATCTTAAAATAGGAATGCGTATGCAACTTACTTATAGTGGCGGGGGTCTGATGTTAGAAATACTTAAAAGGCCTTGAAAAATGTAACCGTATTGCATTATTTTATTTTCAGGTAACGTATCAAAGTTGTTGAAAACCCACTGCCCGTACTCGCTCTATTAATTTCCCTGTTTTCACTATCTCATACACATTCTATAGTCATAAAACATGCACCCGAGAAAGTTAATACAGAGCCGAGCACGTGTGATGTCACCATTTCACTTCAACTTCTGAATGAACTCTGAATTAATCCCCCCCCCCCATCACCAAAAATATCCCTGTCATAACACTTGCTCTTTACCTACTCTACAGCATGATGGGCTCCTGCTTTTCTTCTAATTGGGTACTTTCACGGACAACCATTGTGTTTCTAAACAGTTGAAAAATCTGGTTTGTAAGTGCTTACTACAACAGGTTTTGGTTAACGGTGATGGTTTAATGAAACGATTGGATTAGAAACCAACACATTTAGGAAAGGGTTCAAGAATCTTCAAAGCTTCTTGCTTGGTAAGTGTTTCAAACGATTAAAGCAAACTACTGGATTTATTTTAACACAGACGCACACCAACAAATAATGATATTGCTCGTTTCCTCTTTTACACTTTTTTTTCCAAATTGCATTTTAATTGCAAGTCGATCCTTTCAAGAAATGATATTGTTAGACTTTAATTCTCCTTTCCCACACCCTAGAATGCATATCCGTAAAACTCAAAGTACTATAACTGATTCGAGAATTCTCCCTGTGTCAAGTGAAGACTTATGGTGCTGAAATCAATAAGACTGCTTAAAATTCAAAGACCTGCAAATCGTTCTGTTTGTCCTTTGATAGGGCCTGTGCTGATTAAAATGCGACCAAGAAAGCTTAATTGCTGCACTAATTAAGAAGTCTTTAATTTCATTCCTGGAATATTGTTTGAAGCAGGGCTTCTCTTGTGCTCACATAACTGTTCAGGGCAGGTACTCTCTTTTTTCCTTTGACCATTTCGATAAATGAGAATGTGCATTGAAACAATAAGATGAATAGATAGTTATAATAATTTATGGCTTTAAAAAAAATCAGCACCTGCTCCTGAGTTCACTATTTTATTAAATCCAGTTTTGCGGGCAGCTGTAACGTGTAAAATGCAATTAAGAAATGTATTGTAGCTGTTGCATCTTAAGTACTTTGAATACCTGACCGCCTGGTACCCCCTCCCCACCAGTTGTTACTGTAAATGAATTCAGTCAGATAGAAAAATTACTAACTTCGGAACGGGGGGGGGGAGAGAGGGGGCATATGGCTGGATATATATCACAATGTTAAATTCATGAACATGGATTCTATCTGTATTTATTCTGACTTTCCCTCCTGAAAAATATACTGCTCTATTATATCTCATCTTATCCTTAGCTATTGACCTATTTTGTTCACCGATTTTTCAAGTGGGGAAACTGACTAAATGATTTCACAAAGCTTTCTATGTGATCAATAGCATTTTTTTTAGGTTTATTCATACTGTATTATAATTCTGGCAAACGACTGCAAAGCAGAAGACTCTAAGGAAGATACAAATATTGAAAAAAGGAAGGTAAATTTTGTTGTGTTCTAAATATTTAGGCTCTCCCTACAAAGACTCTCTTTTTGTGGAACTACCTGTAATTTTGCGGAGAGATTGAGGGAAAGGATAGAAGGGGACTCTTATACTGTACCCTCCCTGGATTCTAACAGGAAAATAGAAAGTTATAACAATCTAAGATGATATACTGGGATCCTTCCCCTCCCCCCCCCAAGATATTTACTAAACATTTAAATATTTATTGAAAACACGATTAATACATTTGAGATTGATGTAACATCTCGTAACAACAGGAAACTAGATACTGCGGTGCTGAAATTGTTGCATTGTAGTCAAATTAGCCCAGACGTTGCCCAATATAAATACATATTGGATTCTTTTCAGTGACGGGACAAGATGATAACATGCTTAATAGATACAAAGAGAGATTTACCATTCTAAGCACGACGTCACGCTAATTATGTTTACTTTAATTGAAAGCAAGGTTTTGGGGAATCTGAAATTACTTATAGGATATTTTACTACTACTACTACTAATAATAATAATGCAAGTGCACCAAATGTTGATCGCAAACCTTTCAGTCTTTCGAAATCTATTGGAAAATTAAATGAAAAGTGGAGTTTGGTACAAACAATGCCCCAGGGCAAAAAACAACTAACACTGGATTTTCCAGTCCAGCCATAACACAAATCAATTTGAGCACACTTCTATGGCCAGACTGCCAGATTGTTATGACTGCTAATTCACTCAATCAAACAGTGCATTAGCACGCCCGGCGCAAACAGCTTTAACAATAGCATACACTCCTGAACAGTCCACAATATATCAGAAACCTAGAATACATGACAGTAGTTTTAACATCTGTTTATCAATATTAATATTCACGTGTGCTAAGTGTTTAACAAAAAATGCGATGAACAAATTAAAATGTAAAAACTTCGGACGGTATTTAAAAAATAACTATAAAAGTTTTGATAACATTAGGAACTTGGGAGAAAATTGTGGTCTGGGCTTTGTTTTAATACACATCTCTCAGCTATCTGCAAATCCATAGCATCTAACTGGAAATGGGATTATCCCATGCTTTATAGTTTGCATACACACCCTGCCTCACCAGTCAGTTTCACTGAAGACCTTAAGGGCCTTCTCTCGCCAGGTTTGCTCACGCGAGTAATCCCACTGAATCCTGCGATACCAATCCTGGGAGTAAAACAAGCAGGATTTAGTCTCAAGTGGATAACTTCAGTTCTTTCCCTTTATCCTCAGGAGAAATGAGAGGGTTATCTTTACCGCTCCTAACCGATGCTCTAACCAAGGACATGGTTGCACTAAAAAAAAAAAAAAGTAATAACCAACGAGTGGGAACTGTCCCTCGCCGCTCCTCCCCCCCATGTATGCAAATTGGAGCTACCAAGCGCTCATTAAGCATCCTGCTTATTTACAAATGATATAAAACTCGCCATTTTAAATTAATTCATTGGACGGGTTTCAAACTCAGTGACTAAAATTATCTTTATGTTCACTCAAATCTGAAGGTCCCGTTGCAGTTCATAGTGCCAAATTGAAATGGGTCAGGGTCCTTTCCCATACTGCTTCAGAATGAATGAAGCAGGTGATTGGGTACTGTTGGGTGATTGGGTTCCTACGTTTATATTACAATGGACAGACAATAGATGAAGCTGCAGTAACAAAGAAGGAAATTCTAACCAACTTTCCTGTATGAATTACATTATCACTGGCACAGGCAATAAGCACTACGTGTGCTTTAAGTTACACTTTGCTATTATTACATCCAGTGCAACTTGTTAATTCAACTACCAACAGGTAGTAAAAGTTGCTCACCCAATAATTAAATACAAAATCCCTGCTATTAAATAATGTTACATTGGTGATGTAATCTGAAATACCATTCCTTCTCCTTTCCCCCTTAAAAAATTTGTTCAGTCCACCCTTAACTCCCAGCCCAGACTGCTTGGAAAATAATGACACCGAGTGAAGAAAGACTAGTGTCGGCCTGATATTGAAATGGTCTTTTTTTTCAGTTTGTTTCACGTTTTGAACACTTTTAAAGGTAACTTTTGATTTTTAAAAATTCCTTATTCGCTCAGTAACATGTTCAGGAGATTTTATAACACATGAATCCTTCGTCTGAGAATATTTCTGAAAGAGCTTCTTCGAAACCCTGCTGGTCTATGATGCAAACACCACAATCATGCATGTTCACACTGTACATCACGGGCCCGATTCTGCTCCCAGTGAAATCAGCAGTAGCTCTGAATGAGAAAGAATGCAGGAGCGGGCCCTATGTTTGTATAAAGGTAAAAAAGGTAACTGCCAGTGCAGAGGGGCTGCTATTCTCACAACCACCTACACACATTGTTTCCCTTAATAAAAAAACACTCAGAGGGCTTTATGAGCTAACAGCCTGCAAAATTCAGCTCTTCCCATTTCAAACAATCTATGTGAATGAAAAAGCATTGTTTTCACTCATTATTTACACTACCATAACTCAGAATCAGCCAAACAATTTAATTGTTTAAAAATTAAAACCCTTTCTAGTCTGAGTCCTTTGTCTGAGAAGTTTCAGCCCAAAGCGGATTTTTACAGCAAGTTATAAACCCCTGAAAGAGGGGGTGATTATAATGGAAGTGCTGACACAACCTTAACTATAGCGTTGTAAACGGCTATGCTATAATATCCATTAAGCAGAAAGAAAAATAAGATGGCTGATCAATAATTTATACAAAGAGTACCAACAGCAGACATAATAACTGTAATGTTTGCAAAGCAATCTCTCGCTCTCCAGGCTTAACAGTAAACGCAAACTAGCGGCGCTGTTAATTTCCAACTCCTACAGATAAGAATACAAACACATTACTTAAAAATGTATTTTGCTCAACATTGAGCATGCCTGGGTGGGCGAAAATAAAATGTAATTACGACGCAACTCGGATGTGTTGGAAAGTGTGTGTTTTGTTTTGTTTTCCCCCGTTGCACATTGTTATGAAAGGGACCTTCCTTTGCAACATCAGTGATGGGGAAACAGGTTGGGTGGATGTCAAAGTAAACGGGTCGACTTTGGGTCACTATAATTCCTTGCAGAGTTATTCATACGTGGAAACAAAATGACACCCTTTAACTTCAAAGAAAGTTGCAGCCTTTTACAGTGCACAAGCTGAAACACAATACCTCATTGGCACGATAAGAATCAGCTGTCAAAAGACAATGCACTCCTTTACATAGAGAACGCTACTGGAGAGGACAATCTAGTTTGGGGAAAATGTTGCATTCTCCCAGCACCCTAAGCAGATCGTAGGCGAACTTCATTTGCATGGAAGTACGATTTCCGCCTACTATATTTAGATAACAAAGCATAGTAACGAGGTCCCGAAAAGTTGATAAAAAGGCTCGGGTTACATGCTCTAATATTTTTGCATATTCCCCTTGATTTGTGGAGCATGGGAAAGGAAAAGAGCCTGCGACTGGTGGAGAGATCCTGCCTCTGTTAAAAGTAAAAGTGGGAGAATTTCTAGAGGAGCGGGTGAAAAGTCAAAAACGAGACAAAACAACGTTATGTTGTAAACTACGCAGAAAGAAACCCGAAAGAACTCTTTGAATGAGCAGCGTGTCAGGTTCTCCAGCTTGTGTCTCCAGTCGATTTTTGAATGTACACTTTCTGGGGATAAAGGCGAATGGAAAGCAGTGTCTTTGCTATTCTGAGCCTCGAGTTGTAAAATGGTGTTTTGCTTGATGAGCAATTGCACTTGGAAAGGAACCAGACATTTGTACGAGAGGTGTTTAAGATTGCCTGCTTAACTAGTGACCCATGTCAGGTCAGTTCCAATAACGTTAGAAAACAAAAGAAGGCAGCTATGCAAAGGTTAGACTGATGAAAATATATATCGGTTTTTTTTAATTCAGGGGGAAGAAAACTCCCACAGATGAAGGTGTATTGTCAAATTAAGTGTTTGATGCAATGCTGAACACTGTTTTTAGAGAAAGTTCAAAAAAATTGCAGCGCCCACTAGCGTCCTTGGAAGAAGGGCAACTGGTCTTTCCACTGTAACTCCCTATTTTGATTGAAACAAGACTGTAAAACAGGGCTGGGGATGAAATTTCATACAAAAAGTGTTTAGCTTTACATTCATATGGTTTTTGTTTTAAAATGTTATAAGAGTGTAAATGTAAAAAAAAATCAAATCTTTATTTGCACTCCTGTGACTTACTTGTGCTTTAAAATTAACTTGCAAAGGACAGATCTGTGTCAGTTTAAGAAACTGCAACCCACCCATCTATCTGGATACTGATACGACTCCCATCCCCATGGTATCTGAGTGCTTCAGAATGAGGCAGAGAAAGGGAGAATAATTTTAATAAGATTTTAGCTATTCATTATGATGTATCTACAAGTGGTTCATTGTTACTAATAGGGCATAACTCAAGAGGAGTATTTCAGGACTGGAGAATTAGAATAATACAAGAAGTTTTGACTTAAGCACATCAGTAACAGTTACTGTATTACAAGGTGGTTTTTTAAAATTCGTATACCAATAAAAAATGAAAAATTGTTTCCTCTTCCCTTTCTCATCTCCCTAAACCCTGTAGCTTTTTTGAGGGGAGAGGTGTGAGAAGAGGATGTACTAACAGTCAATAACTCCTACAGTCAATAACTTGTCAATCTCTCAGTTGTGGAAGGCATAAATGTGGCATTCAGGTGTGGAGCCTGTTGACTAGAAAACTAAAAAGGATGAATATCTGAGATTTTGGATGTTCACCTGAACTTCCAGACCTTATGAAGCTCCCCATGGCATCCCTAACAGGTCCCTTCTTTTCTTCTGAGCTCTTACTTCCATGCTGATACAGTGTTTAAGAAAGTAATCCAAGAACTACCCCCTCTAATAGGCACCTGACTTCATGCACAGCATTTGTTCTCCACTTCCCTAAAGGATACTCTACAGTTACAAAGACTTGTTGAGGTCTGTGTTGACTACTTTCCAGAGCAAGAGACAAGCAGATTTCTTGACCAATTAGAAAAAATGTCAGGGAGGCTAACCTCAGGACCAGTCTTCAGTATGGTCCCAAATGGCTGTAGCACTTGGCCATCGTAGCAGCAGCAGTCTGATACCTCTGCAACATCATTTTCCTGCACACTGCATTCTCCCCACTTACAGCCCTGTTCTTCCACTGACTGTACATGTCTGTATCCTCAGAGCTGCAAGAGATGAATGGCTGCAACTTCAAAGCAGTATCACATATTCTAGAACACAGCCAAAGGCAGTGATGGATTAACTCTTTCTGTTGTCCCCTAACCCTATCTATAAAGGCCTGCATTAACAGGTTCATATCCTGAAGACTTCCTGGGGCACTGGGGCTTTCTTTGGCAAAGAAGAAAATCTAGGTATATTCAAGATCATGTAGAACACAGTGTCCAAAAAACTAACAAAACAAAAAATCACCCCCTGGGCCATATGAAACAGGACTGAGTCAATGTGTACTCCTTTTCTCTCTCTTTTGACAGTTATGTGTTAACTTTCTCCTTTATTGCTGACACAGATCTATACAGTAATAATAAGCCCATAAGTTAACAAACAGTAGAAGCCACAGAATAACATAAAATTTAAATAATCATCAGAAGGTCCAAATGAAGAGGTTGGGTTTTTTTTAAGTGTATGTTCAGTTAGGGTAGCTGTTTGGCTCAGTTATTTTGCCCAAACTGGTTAAGCCATCTTTATGACAGATCAGGTGTAGCATGACCACAATAACATATGCACTGAGGATTATAGATCTGGCTGAACAGTGCCAAAAGTTTTAAGGTACAAATATTTATCTGAATTTTGTTAGAAAATCAACATTGCCAATGTTCATGCACTTGTAGTGCTCACTTTCTGTGAATTTACATGCAATTGAGTTTTACTAGCACAGTGTTTGAGTCTTCACTGAAAGCAAATTCTGAATGTTTTCATACCAGCCACTGGATAAAAGGTGGCTCATTAAGGCCTCCGTTCTTCAAAAGTATGCTTAACTTTAAGCATGGGAGTAGATCCATCAATGGGGACCTACATCAGAGAGCAGAAAGGGCAGTCACAACAGAGAAATAAACTTGAATCTCAGGTTCTGAAAAGTAAGCTAAAGAGTAAATGCAATTTGTAAGAAAATTTCAGTGAATAATTTTGAATAAGGAAGAAATTTGAGAAAATTGCAACCGTGTATGCAGAAGTGCTGGAACAATTTGTGTAGCGAGGGTGCTAAGAGCCAATGAACCAATCTGTAAACCCTGTAACATAATGGAAAACTTCAAGCCATGGAGTGTGGCAGTACCCCTAATACATGCATAGGTGCTTGAACTATGAGATCAGATTCGCTGATAAAATTATCCATTACAAAATATTTATTTTAAATATTTACTGGCAAATCTGAAATTTGTAAAACTCCTGCTCCCTTCTCCCTCTCCCCATCCCCCCCCAAAAAAGTAAAGAATTTTTGGTTTAAAAAAAAACCTAAAACAGAAACTTGAGAGTGAGAAAAATAAGCCACCACCAGTTATGTTGTCTTAGTGCATCCAGCCTGGTAACTAACTGGAAAGAATTAATTACTACCATCCATCTCAGGAACTCATAAACAATACTGTTATGAGATAGGTAAATATTATCTCTATTTTATAGATGTGGAAAACTGGGGTACATAGTGTCTAAGACTCAGATTTTTTAGAAGTGTGCACCCAAGTTGTACCTATAAAACCCCATATTTTGGGGATTTACATCTGTGTCCAAGTCCAGTTGCATGTGTGCATCAGGCATTTTGCAGTCTCAGCTGGGAGGTACACAAACATACGCATGCACTTTTAAAAATCTGAGCTGAAGGTTAGCACACAAAGTTTGCAGTAGAGCCAGGGCTAGAATTCCCAAATATTGACTCCAAATCATCAGGTAAAATTTTCAAAAGCAGCCAAGGCTATGTCTACATTACAATAAAAACCCCATGGCACTGAGTCTCAGAGTCCAGATCAGCTGCTTTGGGCTTGTGGGGTTTGGGCTGTGGGGCTAAAAATTGCAGTGTAGATATTCTGGCTCAGGCTAGAGGCTGGGGCTCTGAGACCCTCCCTCTGCACAGGGGTCTCAGAGCTTAGGCCTCAGCCCAAGCCCAAACATCTACATTGCAATTTTATAGCCCCCAGCCTGAACCCGAGTCATATGACCCAGGCCAGTCATGCCCATGCTGTGTAGACATACTCTAAGTCACCTCGGGTGGACTCACAAGGGAAACTTAAATAATTAACTATTAATTGGGCCAGGGAATGAATGACTTTATAGCCCAGAGGAAGGTGGAAGACCCAGGTTCCACTCCTCCTTTTCCATTGAATATTTAAGTAGTTATGCACTGCGGAACAGCTTCAATAGGAAAGACAGAGAGACCTACAAAGCACTCTCTGGGGAGGTGGGAAACCCACACTGAAATCCCTGTACTACACTGGGATTTGAACTTGGGTATCCCACATCCTGGGAAAGTGTTCAAACCCTGGGCGAAAAGTTATAGAGGCAATACTTTCTCCTTCAGCAGCTTCTTTTGTGGGGGTTTAGGCATGCACAGAGTACCCCTAATAGATCGGGCCCCGAAGGCAAGAGAAGTGAGGGAATGCCTCTTTGGTGAATCCTATTGGGGCTTAGGGGTGAGTTAAGTGCAAAGCTGTTGAGTGGAGTCAGGATTTAGGTGCCTCAGAGACTTTAATGGTGGAAACTCAGGCACCTAAAGGGTTGGGCAGCAGCAGAGGATGTGTTTTGTGAAAGTGAGTAGTACCTAAATGTTAGCTTTAGGCACCTAAAGAGGCAGTTAGGGTCCTAATTCCCTTTGTGAATCTAGCCCCTGATCCTGCACTCCTTACATAGGGAAAATTCCCACTCACTTCAAGCAATGAAGTAATTTCAATAGGAGTTTTGCCTTACTGAGGAATTCAACCTCTGAAAAGAAAAAATGGTAGTATTACAGCATATGTGGTGCTCATTGAAATATTCTCCTAAAGTATTTTCCAATGATATACAAATATTAATCTCAAATACAAGCCAATTCTGAATTAATGTAGACTAGAGCGCCAGGTTTTCTTGCACTCTCCACTGAATTTTGAAAGCCCCAACATAGGTAAACCCAAATGTATTTAGTATAGAAGAGTTAATGAAAAGAGAACACATTCATTGTACCTTATAATGGATTGTTCACAAACAAGCAATCAATATCAACTCCATGCAATTCTTGCAACAGGTTTGACTGCTGCTGAATTTATAAGACTGTTTCCAATTTCTATAACTAGGAGCTCACTAAAGAAAAGTATTATGTAAATTATGTAAAGTTAATATGAACAACTGACAAACTATAGACCCTCTGGGAAGTTTGCATAAGCATAATGGGTTGGGTTGCATTTTTCACTGTAGACATAGTTAGCTTCAAACATATTTTATAGACAGACAAATATAAAATTAAGAAAAAACTTACGCCAAACAATTCTTTGACATTTTTAATCAGAGCCCTTCACAAATCAGTGAAATTTGCATCAGCCTTAGCAGGTTAGTGAAATGACCTGAAAGGAGAGAATGGGACTGATCAAGTTGAAAATAATGTTGAAAAGAAAAATAGCTAGGGGTTTTAGTTAAAAGTAACAGCGATTGTAAATTATATATTTGACACTTGATAAATAATAGCATCCCTAACAAATATCCTAAGGAAACTTACTTTTTGGCTTGATCCTGCAGTTGTTTGATGGTTATCGTGAGTAGGACAAGATTTGGCCCAGTTTTCTACTCTTCCAAAAACAGTCCAAATTGACTTTCTTCTACTCCAACTATTTTCACATAGCAATTTCTTATCATAGCTCTGCTACAAACGTATATTTGGGAAAAGTTTAACTTTCTTTCTATTGCTTGTTTCCCTGTGACTAACATCGGAGTGCAAATCTCAAGAACAAATAACATGATAACTGCAAGAAAATGATTCAGAACTTGTGTTTTCTCTTTGTGATCATTTGCCTCTGAAACAAATCTAGAAAGCTCTGGCTCATCACCATCTAGCTGGAGACATAATAAATAAAATAACGAACAGAGTGTAACAATAATGAATGTAGCAGCCTTATTATTATATTCCATTATCTATAGGATATGAGATGTGCATACTTAAAATAACTACACAGATGTAGTTCTCATATTTGTGAGAAGTCAGATATTCTGTCTTTAAGACTCAGTTATTTCTGCAATAACCACTGATTCTCTCTTTTGCAGTTGAGATTCCAACAAGGTAAAGGCTCCCTCTGTAGGAGTGTGACTGAAAATGCTCCTGGGCAACAGAAAAGCAACAGAAGAAAATGTTTTATAAAGCAATGTGTTTTCCTAGAGACCTAACATTTCCTTTTTAAAGTTGGAAACATTTTATGCATTACCTATACTAAAGAAAGAAGCATTAGGACTGATATGTATGCAGCTGTAGCTCCAGGGCTTTCTAACCTGTCAGAGACTAAATATTATATATGGGGCACAAAAGAAGTTGAGAATGAATAAGCTGCAAATAACACTCTCTGCTTTAGGTAACATTTGTGAGAAGTTTACTGAAGAACATCCTCTGATGAATAAGGTGAAGTGAAAAATGAATTGCAGGTATCTCCGTAATAGAATGAAACATGATTTCAGCCAAAGGATCTTTATGGAGACAAGAAAATTCAAAGAGGAACATGCTTGCAAAGTATCCTCTTAACCTGTGCTTTTATAAAGTTTACCACAATCCAGATTCATTATCTGTCCCACTGGGTAAGTATATTACTCTCTAAGAAATTGCTTTGTTAGCATGCTCACAGACCCAGATTAGCTATTTTGCGGGATCTCTTGGGGCTGTTTATAATTATTTAGGGAATTCTTTCCTTAATTTACAATGTGGCAGCTAGCCAAGACAGAATCCCAGCCTAGAGAGAGGTGGGGAATCTGACACAAACATTTCCATCAGGTGATTTTTTTCAGTAGTCCTTGCCTTGACACAAGTAAAATATAATTTCATAATTCTAACTGAATAGTCACCATTAACCTTTCAGGTTAGGATTGACTATTTTCTAATTAATGTTATTAAGCTATTAATGGTTATCACATATAAGAAAAATAAAGAAACAGGGCAAATGGATTTTTCACAGCTAAATTTAGTTTTTTATATTCTGTAAAATTTACAATGCACACTTAAATATTACTTAAATTTTGCAAAACCTATTTTAAAGGAATATGTAGTTTTTGCTGCAGAAACTGGATTTACTTGTGGGACAACAGAGGAAGCGAGGCAGAATAAATTTCTGCACTGATCATCATGTAGTAGTGCAACAGTGGATTTTAATTGAAAGGGCAGTAGGCCACCAGGTTTCACAATTTATGAGGGTGAACTGTAGCAGTCAGGAGCCAGTATTTGACTACTACCCTCTAGATATTGTATCTTATCCTATACATTTTTTACTTTAGTAGCAGTGGATCTAAGTGTGTGTGATGTTGATATTGCAGAGTCCCAGTTCTTAGATGGGATAAGCAAAAAAAAAAATCTAGTTGTGCTCTGGAAAGTTTTATTTATTTATTTATTACAAAAAGAATAGATGATAGCGAGAGAGACTAATTCTATATGATTTATAAACAGATATGTTGCTAGTCAGTGCTATTATTTACAAAGACCTAGGTCAGGGTCTGCTGAAGAAAGTGAGGGTTCTGGGGATGGACAATCTACGCTCATGAGGCTACAGACTGTCCATGGCAATGTCTGGTTGTAGTGAGAATGTGGACATCTGACCATTAATGGAGCAGTCAGGCAGTATAGCTTTAATAATCCCTGAATGTGTCCAAGATGTGTGGGAAATTCTCTATGTCTCCATGTAGGCCTAGCTCATCAGTGATACTCCAGGGTCTCAACTTCCATGGCAGCAGGGCACCTTTGGGAACAGGGCTAGAGGAAAGGGTAGATATAAACCTGCCTCAAATCCACCACCTACAACAACTTTTGGTCAAAGACAGATAGTTTTCTGCTCTTTTCTTCCTCTCTCTGAGAGTGTGGTTTAGTCGGCCCTCAGTCTGGAGTCTGCTGATGTAAGGTTAGTACCATTGCTTTCTATAGTAAAAATCTATATTTGAGCTGTGGAACACACTGAGGTCATTACTCTCCAGCTGCTGCATATTAAAGGACTCCTCAGCCTCACTTCCATAATTGTCCATTTCACTGCTACACATGGCAAAACCCAATACTGTGTCCACCAACCCCCTCCAAAATGCCAATTTCACATTAAGGTGGAAATTAGACTAAAACAAATAAAAGGAAGTTCTTCTTCACGCAGCGCACAGTCAACTTGTGGAACTCCTTACCTGAGGAGGTTGTGAAGGCTAGGACTATAACAATGTTTAAAAGGGGACTGGATAAATTCATGGTGGCTAAGTCCATAAATGGCTATTAGCCAGGATGGGTAAGAATGGTGTCCCTAGCCTCTGTTCGTCAGAGGATGGAGATGGATGGCAGGAGAGAGATCACTTGATCATTGCCTGTTAGGTTCACTCCCCCAGGGGCACCTGGCATTGGCCACTGTCGGTAGACAGATACTGGGCTAGATGGACCTTTGGTCTGACCCGGTACGGCCTTTCTTATGTTCTTATGTTCTTATGCCCCGCTCTGCAGATTAAATCTTATCACCAAAATTCCCAACTCAGGGGTTTTGTTGGATTCCCAGCAATTTCTAGCTGATCAAATACAACAGGGACCAGGATGGCTTTTTTCCAGTCTATGTCTAACTAAACATAGTGACTTTTTTTTCTATTGGACATGGACTTTGCTACCATGATCCATGGTTTTGTCACCTCTAGATTGGATTACTGGAATAAATTCTGTTTAGGGTTACACTTTAAACCAATCCAGTAACTGAAACTCATGTAGAATGCAACCGCTAGTTTAAGTGGAGTATCTGGAAGTGTATCCAACACCAGCGTTCCAGAGTTAGCACTGATTCCAATGTTGTGTTTACGATGTTGGTATGTCGGTATTCATTTTTGAAGCACTAAATAATCTAGAATCTATCTAGTTGACAACCACTTCTTTCCCCGTGAGACACTGCTACAGTTGAGCTCAGCAGAAGCCCCTAAAGTAGATGCGTCCCAGTTGGTTTAGAGTGTGCTATTGGTAAGATGTTCTCTGTCAGAGCACCACCGCTTTGGAATTCACTCGTTTGGCCCCTATTTGTTAATCTGCAAGGCACACTGCAAAGTCCACCTGTTTGAAAAGGTGTTTGGGGGTATTTTGAAATGTTTTGAAAATATGTTGGGCTTCCGTGGGAAACTAAGGGGCAGGCTGATTTTTCTGGACAATGTTTTTCTTGGGGGTTGATTGTTTGATGTGGGTGGGGTTTGCAGCTGTTTTATTGGTATTAAGTAATTTTAATTGATAGGACCATGCTTAGAAGCTTTTTGCGCTGTTTAATTTGAAATAAAATGCTGTTGGAAGGAGGGAGCAGACTGGTGGGCTTGGCCCATATAAAGAATATCTACGATGGAGCTGTTAGGCTTTCTCCTGAAAAGAATCATTGTCTTCCTTATTTCTGTTTTAAGGGATGATTGAAGGCCCAGATCAGATATTTTTTTCTGAACTGGTTTGCTTATCTATGACGTATCTTATGACATGTCTGACTTGCAATACATTGACATGCAAGTGGCGAGCTGAGACATTTATTTTTTATGCTAAACTCATATTGAGTTG
The DNA here is from genome assembly GCF_020497125.1 of Mauremys mutica. NCBI lineage: Eukaryota > Metazoa > Chordata > Testudines > Geoemydidae > Mauremys > Mauremys mutica. The sequence continues at coordinate 287,419,719 of NC_059072.1, read as the reverse complement.
TTACTTTGTCCTCCTACCTACCCTCATCTCATCTGCCTGTTTTGTAGGCCTGTTGCATCTGGTCTGATACACAGCAAGAAATCCTGACCCCACTGAAGTCAATGGCCAAAATTCCCACTGATTTTAACTAGATCAGGATTTCATCCCTAGACTCCTAGGCCAGACACAGTCTCCTTTGTTATTTATCTGTACAGCACCTAGCACAATAAGTCTTTGACCCTTGTGAGAGTTCCTATATGGTACTGTAATACAAATAATAAATAATACTAATAACAAAGTGATATAACAATACGTCTCTTGCAAAGTCAAACAATAGCAGTATTATCCAGCCAAACACCTGACAAACACCCTAAGTTATATTTTATCATGACTGCCAACCTGCCCATGGCTGCCTGCCATACTTGCAGACTTGCTCTCTTATTAATTAATCATATTGGCCCCTCTTATAGGACCATGTTAGCAGCTTTAGATTTGTCATTGCAGTTTCTGGTGATTTACTCTAGCTTCCATCTGGGAGCATCAGATAGAAAAACAATGTTGTTCAAAATGTCTTCCTTTTTTCGGGGTGGGGGGTCAGGGGAGAGAGGTGGACTTGTACTATTTTTATTAACTTTTCACCTGATAGCTGCTATTATTTTCTCACAGTATTATTAAAATTCATTCCACCTTGGCTACTTACTGACCTAGGCCTGAGGTTGTAATCATAAATTGATTAGAGAAAATAACTTTTCCTTTCAGTCTTTTTGCCCAATTTCTGTATCTATGATTTAATCTCCTACCTACCATTAATCTCACCAGTCCCCGCTGTCTTTGTACCATGTTCTTTCCAGTTCTCTTAACTTTGTCATCTTTAAGTGTTGAGATATGTGTTAATATTTTAACGTCTTCCTTGTCACCCAACATTTTTCCATCTATTTTTTAACAGTCATGATCAACCCTATTTTGAAAAATCCTACACTAGACCTCAATGCTCTGAGTTGCTGTTGTCCAATGTCTGTATTTTCTTCTGCTTCAAAGCTATTAGCATTCACTGTAATATCTGAGTCAAACTTAGCCTTTTCCCTCTGACCATAATTGGTTTGACCCTTTCTGGTCTCGGTTCCACATGAGCTACTAAGCTGAAAGGGCATTGCGTAAAGTTTAAGATGTCTGGGTTCTCTCATATTCACATAGTTGATCTTTTGTATTAATTTTGCTCAGTTATCTTCAGCTTTGATACCATTGACCACAAAACTCTTATTGAATGATTGCTATTTGTCTTTGGGTTCTGTAGTCTAAGATTACAGTTCATGGCCCCAGTCCTGCAAATTTACGCACATTAGTAACTTGACGCATGAAAGCAATCCCATTGACTACATGAGCGTAAAGTTTCTCAGGAGCATAAGTGTTTGTGGAATTGGGCCTTTGTTTTTATTTTACTGGTCACTGATTTCAAGGTGTTTTTAAAAGTACTCTTTGCTGCACTCATACTATTGATAAGCCTGTCCCAGCCCAGTTTTAAGATTTCTGTTTTTTTTTTTAATTATAGTTTACAACTCTTCAGAGTTTTAATTCAGTCATATTGATTTGGGTACCATTTTTATGGTGCTGGTGTTTAAATCTATTCTTTAAATTTTTATGATGCTGTCCCTGAATGGTTAAGACAATGTCTAGCAAACATTAACTAGATATATTATTACTTAAATAGGCACAACCCTCCTGAATTTACCAGGTTTACAGATTAATGCTTCCACTGCACTGATGCAAAAACCAGCGAATCTTTTTATCACAATATTTTCTTTAAGTCAGCTGTCATTTTCATTTAATTTAAAAATAGTTCATTTTTTTCTGATGCTAAATTCTTACTCCACTCACTGAGGCCATGTCTACATTACAAACAATTAAGTCCACCTAACTTACATTGGCATACAGCTGTCTCAGTAATTACATCGCTTGTACGTGTCCATCGTTTGCTCTTTGTGTCGGTGGTGCACGCCTTCACCAGGAGTGCTTGTATCGATTATACTGCCAGTGTGGGGCATCGTGGGCTGACTCCTGAAAGCCAGTAGCAGTTGACATAAGCAACAGTGTCTACACTGACACTGCATCAACTTTGACTCTCTGCCATTCATGGAGGTGGAGTTATTAAGTTGGTGTAGCAGTTATGTCACCGGGAGTAAAATTTAAGTGTAGACATTTCCATAGTTAGCTCAACATAAACTGCCTTGCATTGACCTAACTCTGTAGTTTAGACCAGACCTAATTATATCCCACTTAGATAATTATTACAATTGTCAGGCACAAGTACTTCTGTTCTTATTACAATTGTCTTTTTGAATTCCCCCCTTTCAGCATCAACAGCCATCAGTTCAACCAAAACCAAATGGCTTCTAATACAGTGGTTCTCAAACTGTGTTCCATGAGTCATGTCTGGCTCCAGGGGGTCAGCGAGTCATGTTGGGGCTGCCAGCCCCAGTGATCAACTCCTCCCTTTCTCTCCCAGTGCCTCCTGCATGCCATGGAATAGCTGCTCAGCCATGTGCAGGAGGAGCTGGGAGGGAGGGGGAGGAGCGGAGATGGGACACACTTGGGGGAGGGGGCAGAAAGAGGAAGGGGGTGGAGCGGGGCAGGGCTTCGGGGGAAGAGGTGGAGTAGAGGCAGAGCCTGGGGCTGAGCAGGGGTTGAGCATCCCTGGGAAAAATTCAAAGCCATCTTGGGGGTCCATGAAAAATTTTACATCAAAATGGAGGTCCCCGGCTTGCTAAAGTTTGAGAACCACTGTTCTAATAAGTTAATGTTTCACTATTGCAAAAGTTTCCATTTCTCACTCTATTTTCCTCTCCTCTCTGGGTGCCACATGGGATTAGAAGTGCAGAAAGATTAGGGGGCCTCAGGGAATTCTAAGCTTATTAGTTAAGAATTTTGTTCATGAACTTTAAATGTTGTTCCAGATTTGCCTGTTTCCCCCCTTCAATCAGCATAAAGGAATATCTGAATCAGAGTGGTGCAGGACACTTAACTTTGTGGTGAGGAGACTGTAGTAAAGAAAGAAAATGCATGTATTTCTGATAGAATCAAGGTATTGTGTTGAGTACAGCCACACAATATGCAGCTGATGGGGCTGGAAAGCCACCTAAAGACTGGGCCCTGCACAAAGTATAGCTAGAGGAGGTGGTCCCAGTCACCTCATAACCTCTAGACCAGAGGTCAAAGCATGCACCCAGGATATGAGAAACTGAGGTTCAAATCCTTCCTCTGCCTGATTTGGAACAAGAATTTGAATGGACATCTCTGGAGAGTACTCTAACTACAGGCCTATGGGATATTCTGGGAGTGGGTCTCTCTGGTTCTGTCCTGTTGAAGTCATTTCCACTGCTTAAGCACTTATCCCTGGTTGGGATTCATAGCCATGAGCTGGAGTTAGGTGCCTAAATCTGGGTGAGAAGAAGGTATGTAACTCCCTCTGAGGTGTGGGGCTTAGGCCACATCCCTCTACTCAGTACTTCCTATTAGCTATCTTAGGCAGTTCCTTTCTCAGCTTGCTTACTGTTGTGGATCCCTTCCTGAGGCACCTAACTCTTCCAATGCATTATATAGGGAGTCAGGGCATCTCACCTGAGGCTGTGGATTACATTAGGAGACAGGGTACTTAAATATTAGGCATTACAATGATGAGCCTAAGTCTCCTTTGTGGATCTAGCCCTGAGCCAAAATAGTCATAAGTACAGTATAAATACTTGGATAGATAATGTCAGCTCCGTAGCACCAGAGTATGTGTCTGAAAAAGGATGATGAGATAAGAGGCAAGACTCATGTCCTGTTTCATGGAAACACTCACAACATATGATCCTCTGGACGTTGATACCTGGCTTCTCTTCAATTATAACAGCACAAAATTAGAGGAATTAGTGAATGGAGTAATAAGCATTGGTTCCAGACATTATACACGTATAGTAAGGGCCTGGTTCTTTGTCTCACTTGTTGTAATACTTAACTAATGGAGGATCCCCAGTGAAATCATAGTAAGAAAGGCTGATAGAATTGTGACTTTGGGTGTAAACAATGATGGTTTCTAGTTTACAAACTCCACAAAAGTATTTCAAAAACAGAATAAATGCTTGACATTTAAATTACCGACAAAACAGCTTACACACCATCCCACTACATTTCCTGCTAAATGAGATTGTAGAATATTTTACTATGAAAAATATAACCTACTGTAATTTAAGACTGTGTACTCCTCATTTGGAAAGTTGTCAATATCAGAGTTGAGGAAGAGCCAAAATTCTGAATCCAGACACCCTAGAATTTCAGCAGAGGTCAGAGCTGGAAGTGAACTTGTGTCTCAAGTTCATCTCTAGTTGGCATTAGTTATCAACTGGTTCATCTCAGTTCATTATGGTCAGGGAAAATGTTCTCACACTCTGCTAAACAAACCATTCTTTGTAACTTGGCTCCCCTACAAGTATAGACAGAGCATAAATCAGGATACAACAAAGGAGTAGCTTTGGAATCTAAAACCTAGTTTTGGTATGAAAAGACTAAGATTTCAGAATTAACATTTCAGCTTAAAGTTTACAAATAACTGGTTTAAACAAAAGATATTTTTATACAACACAGTCTTAACTATAAATAATGATGTGAGTTGCTCAACAACTAGTTATGGTGCTACATTTTAGGACAGTTTACAATATTTAAAATTGTAGTTTTAATAACTAGGGCCACTGGCCAACAAGATATTAATATTTTTCTAAACAATACAAATGCTGTGTTGTAGAAGCAGACAGGTTTACTTTGACAGTAAAATAGATACATTTGTTTTATAGGGCTTTATCCTACTTTTGCATTAAAAACAAAACAAAAAGCCTTCCATAGACTTCAGTGGGACCACCACAAGTGGAATGATGGCAAGATATGACTTCATTTGTAGGTTTGTTAATTGAGTATTAAGTGTTGTACTAATAAAGTACTACAATATACACTACATGGAAACAGTCTGAAGGTATTTTTCCAAAGGGCTTTCATCCCATGCCAATTGTTTATTGCCCAGTGTAACAGAGTGTGGCAGGGCCCCTTTGGTTTCTGCCTCTACTGTGTTCATAAACTCACTGAGAGACTCTGGAAACCACTGGTGCACTTTATTTTCAGGCTTGTTCCCACCACAGTTTCACTATGTGCAATTAACCCTTCACCATCTGCAAGCAGGGAAGTGCTACCTCCCTGATTCCATTCCCTGCCTTTTCCCCTTTCCCACTGCTCTCCTCCGGCTTCCTTTCCCTGAGGCTTTTTTGCAGCCCCAGGCTAATTATATAGCAGCTGTCTCCACCTCCCCAATTAGGGCCAAGTTACCTCCAGCCCACTCTAATTTGTTCCCCTAACAAGGAGCAAGCATGACAGAGGGCTGAATCTGCAACCCTTTGCCCAGCACCCTGTCACACCCTGAAACTAGAGGAATACTGATTCTGTCATCCTTGTTTTTACTGGAGGCTTTTTCTGAGGATCAGAGAACTGGAGCCCTAAGTTTATGGGGCTGAGTTGTTGACTCTTTAACAAAAGTATTTTCTCCCAATAGTTCAAGGCATTTGAGTTACAGTTTTAATAAATATTCCAAATTCTGCTGTAAGTAATCTGGAGTAATTCTATTGACTTTAAATTCAATAGGCCCTGACTCAAATAGTTTTAACCAATCTGACTAAAATCCCTTTCCCTTCATTTTCTGAGTTTTCATTTGGTTGTTACCTATGCTATTATAAAACTACTAGTTCTCTACTTATCTACCTTGTTTTTCTTGGGAGACACTCTGTAAAAGACCTAGAGTTTTAATGTGAAAAAACAAGCAGGGAAATCCATTTTTAAAAGTCACCTCTGTTACATCATCACCTACCTGCTCTAGCTTCAAGTTTGCCACTGGTTCAGTTTCTCCTTCTTGGGATCCCCAGTAACATAAACAGAGGCTTTCATGTATCAAATAACACCAATTCTTGGGGCCCAGTTTTTTTTTAACAAAGATAATAAACACTAACTCCCATCCAGCTAGCTCACAACCCTCACTACAGGGTTTTTAGTCCTGTTCTCTCTGAGGCTTTCCTCTAGCAGACTTACTTTCCATACTCTGACTTTCCTCACTGGCTCCTGCTCCCTCCCAGCCCTCTATGTAGGAACTAGGGAAAGTTACTCCATATAGAGCAATTCCTAGAGCCCTTGGACTTTGTCAAGTCTTTCCCAGCTCCCAGTCAGGTAACAACACCTAGAGCTTCCTACATAGAGTCTTTGTAGCTCCTCAGAGGCTTCTGTTTTATCTACTCTCCAGAAGGTCTGATTTTAGCCACATGACCCACCATCATGTGACATTATCCATTTTCTCCACCTGGGGAGGCATGCTAAGTGGGTCACTGGTGTGCCCATTCACATCTAAAGGCCCCTTCCCCAGCCTTCTGGGAGGGACCACTGGGCCCAGGAACCAAATGAAGACCGGGGGACACTAAGGAATAACAGGCTTAGGAGTGAAGGTCACAGATTCAAAACTAGAGATCCAAAGAACCTTGGACAGCGCTCACTGCTCCTCAAAACTGTCTAGGGAGCCAGCGGACATTGCCCAGAGTAACGCTGCCCGGATGCATGAGACCAGGGAGGAGCGGAAATAGGCCCCACAGTCACAGAGTACCCCCTCATCTAACATCCTCCTCCTGGTGTGGAAGATGGCCACTTTGGCCAGGGCCAGGAGGAGGTTGATGAGGAGGTCTCACAACTTGTTGGGGGGATGGACAGGGTCTGCAAATATAAACAGGTGTGGGGAAAAGTGCAGCCAGAACCTGAACAGGAGGTTCTGGAGGAGCTGGAATAGGGGCTGCAACCTGGCACATTCGAGATAGGCGTGCACCAGGTTCTCCCTCATGCTGCAAAAGGGGCAGGTGTCGGGGATGGGGGTGAACCGCATCAGATACACGCATGTGCTCACAGCTCCATGGAGGAGCTACCAACCGATATCCTTGGCAGGCCGTGGGACCAGGGTGGAATGGAGGCTGGCCCACCGGGGTTCCTTACCCTCTACAGGTGGTAGATAGTCCCACCATTTGGTATCAGGGTGGGACACGAGGGTGAGGAAGTGAAACATGTGGAGCACGAGCGTATAGTTGTTTCCTTGGCGTGGTCCAAAAGCGAACCGGCTGCAGGGCACGCAGCTGGCTTGGATTGTGGAAGGGAGATGGCCAAGAGGGCTCATGAGACAGGGGCCCAGTGAAAAGGTCTGGAGGGCCTGAGGTGAGGGGCAGTCGGGGAGCACCCTCTCACAATAACTGCTTGAGAAAAACCCGAGAGGTGGACAGTAAAGCTGCCCCCACCTCCTGGAGTACGTGCAGGGGGGTGAGGAGGGTGGAGAGCCCCATGCACTGATTGAGCGCTTGGGGATCCACCCAGTCCCCCCTGTTGTAGTCTAGGAGGTCTCCAGTTCTGGTGGTTTCTGCCAGGACTAACCTTCGGCACACTGAGGGGGACTCTGCCATCTGCACACGAAGGTTGGGGTTGTGTACCAGGGGCTCAGTGAGGAGGTTTGCCCCCTTGGTGGCCACAACAAACCTGGTCACTGAGAACAGCTTCCAAGTCTGGAGGAGGTCCTGGTAGAAGACTGGCAGCTTGGAGAGGTCTCGCGGAAGACCCGTTGAGTGGAGAAAAAAGAGCTGCCATCATATTGGAGCCCTCAGAGGCAGTGGATGAAGGTGTGCACATCATGCCCTCCCTCAGAGGCTAGTGGCTAGGATACTCACCCTAGGAAGCAGGAGACCTTGGTTTGATCCCTTCCTCTATCTGTTGAAGAGAAAGGATTTGAACCAGGGTTCCCCACCTTTCAGACATCTGTCCAAATCACTGGACTATGAGGTATGCCGATGTGGTGCTTTTTCAGTCTCTCTTGTTGAAGCCATACTACTTTAATTAAATATTAATTGTGCCAAAGACAGCATGAGAATTACACTACATTATAGTGGTTAGGGCACTCATCAGACAGGTGGCAGATTCCTATTCAAATCACTTTTCCTCACCAGGAAGAGGGGGAAAACTGAATCAGGGTCTCCCACATCCTGCATGATACCCTAAACCACTGGGATAAAGGTTATAAGGGAGTTCCCCCCCAACCATTTTGTGTGGAGTTAGGTGCCTAACTGTCTCACAAGAAATGGCTTCGCCTTCTAACTCCAGGGGAGGGGTTCCTGGTTGTTGACTGCAAGCAGAAATAGGCACCTCCCTTCAGCACAAACTTAGCTGCTAAATTCCATGAGATGGACAGGCCTTAGGACACAACCCTCTGGTAGACATTTCCCACTGGATAGCTTAGGTCGCTCTCGGCCTAGCATGCTGGCTTTTGTGGATCCCATTCTTAGGCACCTATCTCTCCCCATTCATTGTATAAAGAGCCTAGGTAACTATCTCAGACTTTGTGGATCCAGGTATTGTTCCATTTATTTACTAAGCTCTTGAAAGTTGATGCAATGCCAAGTAGTGCAATACTTAAGTCCCTTTGTGGATCTGGGCCTAATATGTTTCTTATACTGATCTGCCTAGACTAGGATACCCTCTAAAATAATTAAGGGCTATTTGACTGGTTTGAAATTATTGGATTAATTGATCCTTTTCTTTTCCTGGGTGAACCCAATCAGTTTTGTGGTGTACAGCCTCTTAATTTCTAGTCAGGCAAATGGCAACCTACCTCTACATTAAGCCACTGGCTCAATGCCTGTAGCCCAGTGGGCCATCTTACCTCTATTATATTCACTGATTTGCTTTATATTCTGCTTTATTATATTCAGCAGTAATGCAAGGAACCTACAGGGTTGTATCCTGTAAGACATTGGCTTCAGCAGTTAGCATGAGGCTTGAGGCCTACGAACTTTGGCATAGATAACTCCCCTAAATTTTGGGGAACTGGAAGTAGAATGTAGTGGAGGAATTTTGTCCATGATGACATCAGCCAACCACAGAATGTGAACTGACACCAGCTTCTGGAAGGTTTTGGACAGAACATCCGACCACAAGAGTGCCATGGTTACAAACTGACGTATATGATTATGGGGTGAAATCATAAATACACTAGCCTATAGAAGGACATCTTAACATTGGGAATGGGAGGAAATACATATAAGGAAGAGGGGAGAAACCCCTATTCAATATTCATTAGACATGGTAACGTCAGCGTAACATATTATAAAAATGGCATCCCAGGGTAGTAGGGGCGAGAATGATGGCAACTGCTGAAGATGAGGAAGGTGACAGTGGTGAGGAAGATAATGGCTAACATTTCAGGTTGTTCTGCAAGGAATGGTGTGAGTATGGATGTTCAGATGTACTTTCTGTATTATCTCTATCTACCTTATTGAGTGTGTGTGACTTTACTAAATATATTAATAAATTATTTATTTGTAAATATAAAAGAGTTCCAATAGTGTGAGTGTTGCACCTGTGCACATCAGGATTCCCAACTATATAGTAATTTTAATAATACTGGGCCTGATCTTGGGACAAGATCCTATCAACCCTCAAACTGATAACTGGGAATTTTTATTCAGAATCTATAGCTACAATGCTTCATAGTATCATAGCAGTTAGAGACAGGAAAGACCTATTAGATAATCTAGTCCTCTCCCGGTAAATGCAGGGTTGTTTTCTATAGTAACTTTGCAAGTGCTTTTTCCATTCCAGTTCTAAATGTTCAAAGCAATGGGGCTTCTGCAATTCTCATGGTGATTTCATCATTGTTTAAAGCAGGGGTTGGCTGCAGCCAGCACATCCCTCAGCCTGCGCTGCTTCCCGCTGCCCCCATTGGCCTGGAGTGGCGAACCGCGGCCAGTGGGAGCCACGATCGGCCGAACCTGCGGAGGCAGCAGGTAAACAAACTGGTCCAGCCCACCAGGCTGCTTACCCTGGCGAGCCACGTGCCAGAGGTTGCCGACCCCTGGTTTAAAGTCGATATTAGCACTTATTGCTACTGAATAGGATATTGCTAAGGCAGCTGTAGAGCCCATGAGACTAGCATAGGAGTCGTTGGATTGGTTAGGGAAAGCCCTAAATGATTTCAACCTTTATGATATTTTTACATAGCAACAAGTACACTGTGCACCTGCAGGAAAATTTAAAGTATGTGTTTTCATACTACAACTTTTAGAGTGTAATTGATTCTAAAGGAAACAAACAATCTGTAAGTGTATATAATACAGCTTTCAATTACCTGATCATATAAAAAATCCATTTCACATTATATGACCTCATTTTGCAATCTAATAGCTAAAGAAAGTATGTTATGAATTTCCAATACAAGTTTATAATCCATGCAGTGTGAGAGATGCATTTGAATTATAACTGTGCTGCTGCATATTTGTATAATTGTAAACATAAATGACCCTTAATTTGCTTAGACTAATGTCTTGAGTAACTATGATTCTTGCATAAGCTTTTTAGTGTTATGTTAGGGAAAAGGCATTTTCTTCCATTTCTGATGCGATTGGATATTGAGTTAGTTTGCAACAGAGTTTGGGGTTGGATAGGGAGAAATCCTGAAGTTTTCACAGGAAGATTATTGTTGAGAATTTTCTTTTTTGTTTCCACAGTGTGTAGTTCTAACTTCTTGTAGTAGATGTTTCTGCTCCTTCTCTTAAGTCTTCTTCAGGCAAAATTAAAAATATATATATTTACAATGGAAATTATCCTGTCCACAAAGAATCTGTCATTCAGCAATATATACACCTACCCACTGTACAGTATACTAGGAATATCAGTGTCAGTAATGAAATCTTAAAGTAAATTGGATATAGAGATTGTTTCATTCCTTCAATGTATATTAAGTATGTATGCATTGTATACCATATATGTTATAACACCCAGGGATGGGAGGGGAAAAAACCTTGCAAAAATTACTGCTTTGTCTATCAAGGGGCAGATCTCTTAACATTCAGAGAGGTCTTTCTGGATTAGTTTTCAAATTTATTGAAACGTATTTAATCTTTTATCCTTTAAAGTCTTCTCCATCCTTCACATTAAGTATCCTTCCATCTTCTCTTAATCCTGGCATGTTCTTCCCACCTCAAATTCACATTGCCTATCTGCCGCAAATACCACAAACCTTCTCTCATATATCCTCTTGTCCTGAATGGTGACACCTGCTCTTTTTGCCCTGATGCTCCTGTTCTATCCCAGTCCCTCTCCCACACACCAGCAGCTGGACTCTTCCTTTCTTGACATCCTGCCAGCTCTTTCCTAAGGTCCAAGCCAGTGTTGCTGGATTGATTGCCATTTGCAGTTTTCATGTACTCTGGGACTTCTGAGTCAGCCAGCACAGAATCCACCACATAACCCCAAGGAAGCTTTAACATATGCAAGATTAGAAGACAGAAGCTAAACGCAGTAGAGGCTTTCAGACATGCTGACACTCCACAAAGGATTTGGTGAGAGAGAGGGAGGGAAAAGGAAGTTAGCTGGGATAGAGTTACTATTCCCATCTGAACCCAAATTACCAAAGATCTACTCACTTGGCGTTTTAGTATTTTGTGCCTGTTCTTTTTTTCCAAAACCTGTTGCTCATCTCAGGTTTTGACTTCCCATTTTTGTTGCTGGAGCAGATGTTTTGCTTGTCACAGACATTAAGCTATTCTCTTACTGTGCAGTAACTGAATTCTTTTCTAAAAGAGCATTTTAAATTTGACACTGTTTCTTACATTTTGAAAGCAGTGACCTCATTTTAAAAAGGTATTTTTTAGTACAAATGTCACTACTGAAAAAAAATATTAATCTTCAAAATTTAGTATAAAATGTCTCAATTTATTAAACATCTACTATACAGAAATCAGCTGTCACAAAATGCAGTCAGGTATCCTAGTGAGTCCTGGCATTCCAAAAAGAGTTTGTTTCAAGCAGGAAGCATATGTTCTTTGTGGTTTTATTAACATAAAATTTTAAACAAATTCCTACCTTTTAAAAATGTCTTTACTAATCTTGCTTCAAAGGACCATAAGCTAAATATTAATAATGCCAACATAAAGGCGAACTTTGTGGTAAGATAAACTCACTTACGCTTAATTCTCCTGATACCCTAATCCACTACTTCTCCTTTTTCCAGTATCTCATATGTTATGGGGACTACTTCTAAAATTAAAAAACTCATCCTAAAAAATTTCTTAACTAAAAATGCTGCAAATAAAATCAGTATTAATAACCCATTAAAATAGTGGACTAACCATTTGTTTTTTCCTACTATACTACATTTTAATATGTAAATTAATATAATTCATTCATTTTCACATTTTCTTTCTGACAGTTTCAACTGTCACTACAATATATTTTAAATGATCTTTTAGTATAATTTTAAGAACATTTTCAGAATAAAAAATAAGAACAAGACTTTGCAAAGAGATAGTTAACAAAATCTCTCTCTCAAAAATATTCAGACCATACTTTATTACTTAAACAGTACAGATTTCTCTAATGGTGGTTTCCATTATGAATAGCAATGGAGATTAGGAAGTTTATACATAGGAGGATCAAAAAGAAGCATATCTTATCTTAGGTATTTATAGGATGCCAATCATAGTATCTAAGCACTACATTTTTTTTTCTCAAGATAAGCATATAAAACAACAAATTGTACTCTGCTCTTTCCATCCTTTGGTCTAGCTCCTTGAGCATTAGGTTTATTTTGTTTTTTAAATCTTCCGTCTTCTTCTTTCCTCCCTTCTTTGTTGTTGCAGGTAGAACACTTAAAGAAAAAAAAAGTGCTTTATCACGAGGCCTTGAGAAAATACAAGCTGGGTCTCATTTGGAGCTCTTCCAGTAGGGTGTTCCAGACATTCTAGTCTAGTCTAGTCTAGACAGGAGTGTAGTTGCTTTGCCTCTGGCCTTAGAAAGTTATCTTGGAATTCCCAGCACCCTCAACTGGGGCTGCTGGATGGTGAGCACTTTTGAAAATCTGTCCACTTAAAAGTATGTGACTAGATGGCCGCTGAACTCTTTTGGAAATCTGGCCACTTATTCAGATCCCTAAGTGGAAGCTATTGGGTGCTGAGCTAGGTGGAAAATCTAACCCTGAGTCCAACAACGAGTGCAGATGCCAGATTCAGCTCCATGGTGAAGCTGAGTTTTGCATTTAAAACCTCTTCATGTATAATAAATACGACACATCTCCCCTGAAATGACAGAATTTAATCTCTGAGTACTATGGGATAGTCATTCCAATTAGATGTTAGATATTCTTGATCCTACCTCGGCATGGGGCTAGACTAGATGTCCTCTTGAGATCCCTCCAAGCTCTACATTTCTATGCTTCTACTACAGTACCATAGTTAAGCTGAGTAGAACCTTCGGTTTAGGGCTAATTATTCATAGTGAACGAAAGTCCACACACATAGATTGGCATGAAAATTGTTATGCTAGCTCAGGACCTGGGGTGGAGCTAAGGGGCTCCTGGAATGCATTCTCCCCTGTAAACGGGTTGACTCACCCCTGCGGCGCCTCCTGCTGGTGACTCTGGGGAATTAGCTCTTTCCAGCCCTGGAGCGCCCTCTGCAGGCCGGTGATCCACCTGTTTACTACTAGCCCCGTGTCCCTCCCAGGACCCCGGTGCCCCTTTAACTTTTAACTGGGTTTCCCCTTCCCAGGGGAACCCCCACCCTACTATCCCCACTTCGCCTCAGTAGTGGCTACTGCCCAGTCTCTATCTAGCCCCCGTTCGCTGGGGCAGACTGCAGTAGCCAGCACTCTTCATCAGCAAAGGGGGTTTGGACCTGCTGCCTTGGCCTACCCCTAGGTTGCCCCCTGCAACCCCCAGTACCTTTTGCCCTATGCTAGGCCGCAGTCTGGGGCTTTCTAGGCTAGAGCTTCCCCAGCTCCTCAGCCTTTCCCCAGCCCTGCTTCACCCTAGGTACCTTGTCTCAATTCCCTGCAGCCAGGCCCTTCTCTCTCTGAAGGCAGAGAGAGACCTTCTGGCTTCTGGCTTCCCTGGCCTTCTTATAAAGCCCTGCTGCTCAGTTTGGGGCGTGGCCCCAGCTGCAGCCACTTCCCCAATCAGCCCAGCTTTGAGAGCAGCAGCTCTCAAGCCTGCCAGGCCACTTTTAAACCCCTTAAAACCAGGAGCAGAGGTCCACCCTGCTACATCCCCATTCTCCAAAATTATCTTATTTTAAAATTTGCTGGTTCTCATAATGTTCCTTTGCCCACAGCTAGGGAAAACTGAAACCACTATCCACATAAAATGTATACCCTTAGACTATATTCAGGGATATCTGATGTCCAGCACCAAGTTCCAGCTTCAAAATCTAAGAATTCTAAAGTTATTAAACAGAGTATTCCATAGCTTTCTCGGAGCTATATTTAGCACACAAGCAGAAACTTGCTTACACAGAGGGAGAGGGAGATAGTTCAGAGCAGCATTTTTGTTTACAGGCTAAATTTCAAAGGGTTCCAAAATTCACGGGAAGTGTCAGATTGACTTAACACTTGTATGCAACATCAGGGGCTGGGAATAACTTTGTAGGGCACAAACACCTCCAAAAGCCCACCCCAACCAACTCCTATAGATACTCCATAGAGAAAAAATCAATTGTATTGTAAAAATCAATTTAATATAATTTAGGGCTACCAATATGGAAATGCCCTGATCATAATGACAGGGCAGAATTAAGTTTTTTTGGGTGCCCGCCCTGTTGATTTCCATTTCTTAACAAGTCTGAATTTCTGTCAAGTGTAACCTTAACTCTGGATTTCCAGGGCATGTACTATTTGTTTTGGAGTTAGTTACAACATCCCTGTAAAGCATTTTACCCTAAATAATTGATATGTTCTCTCAATCTGCATCATAACATAGTTTGTGTCTGGGAATGGATAGAGAGGTGGTGTCTGAGGTAGCCTCATCCCAGACTATGAAAAGTCTTTAAATTAGATCTTGAATTTCAATTGTAAATAGCCAGTGCAGTCTATAGAGCTTGGATGTAATATGTTTCATTACTGAAACACTGTTAAGTAAATGGACAGCTGTATTCTCCACCAGCAGAAGCATAAAAGTGGTCTTCAGGAATACTTCATATAGCTGAAGATCCAACAGGACTCATCCACAAATCTTAATAACAGGAGTTAAGCCTGGTACATCTAAAAAAGGAGCTAATCTTTCCACTATATGGTCCAGTTGTTTTTCCCAGCCAGTTAGCATTGCCTCTTTCTTACATCCAGACTGAACTCCAGTCAACCCCAATGCTAAAGTCTAGGAAAGCCAACAACGTTATCGTGCTGTGATGCCGAGATGTAGAATGTAGCGTGCAAAAAGAAGGAGTTGTAAGTTAAAACTGTTTTGCATTCTTACCTCCAGTGGGTGCTACAAGACAACAGCTATAATTTATTGCAACCTTTGATGGTCAAACAACCTCAGATGAGTCATGGTCATGTGACCTAAGTCAATTCTGCACAATTGCCCTTCTCCCTGGATAGCTGAAGCAACTTCCTTATTCTGAACTCCTCCCTATGCATAAAGTTGTTTTATTTCAGCTAGCAGATGACAGGTACTGTATAAAGATATCTGTGTTCTCATGGTTTATATTATTGCCAGAAATCCTTGATAAATATGCAACCTTATTATATGTGTAGTTATTCTCACTATACTTTTCACTATGTATATCCAAATTTGATATTCCAATATATATAATCAGTCAGCATTTTCCTTTTATGTTTTTTGACAGGAACATAGGCAGCATTCCAGGCAATTAGGGTGAGGAATGATTCCAAAACCAGATTCATTTCCACTCCCACCCCCTATATCCTTTGCTGAAGTGAGATTTTTTGTATTTTTCAGATTCCTTCTAGTTCTAGGTAACTTCCTTCTGATTTTTTTACAATGTGATCATCCATTTCCCTACCTGCTGTTTGTTAGTTAGCTGTTGTTTTGAAATGCATTCATCCCCTGAAAAAGCGTGCAGCATCTCAACAGGTGCAATTATCAAAGAGTCCAGTCAGAGGTAATACATTATTTACCTGCAGTAGTGTAGTCTTTCTACTGTCATGTCTATTTTTATTATTACTATTAATAAATAATTATTTTCTTCAGTGACTTCCAGCCAAGGATCTCAAAGTGTTTTACAAGCATTAATGAATTAAGCATCGCTGCAACTCTGTGGCACAATTAAAATTATTATCCTTATATGAGTCAACAGCGGGACACTATTATGAAAAAACCAGATTTTTAAGAGCAGGTTAGACAAACACTTGTCAGAGTCTAGGTAATGCTTAGTCCTGCCATGAGTGCAGGGGACTGGACTAGATGATCTCTCAAGGTCCCTTCCAGTCCTACAATTCTATGATTCCAGATGGAAAACAACCAAGGCACCAAGAAACTGTGACTTTTCCAAGGTCACAGAGAAAGTCTGGGCAATTCTGGGAACAGAACCTTAAGTTTCTCCACTCCCATCTCTCTAACCATATGACATCTTTAAAAGTGTACCTCCCTCCTGCCATTTTTCTCCTAGTGATACTCTTTGAAATCTGGGTTATTTTTAAAACGGTGTACTTTCAAATTCCTCTCCACAGGCACCAGTTCATACAGTATTTTAATGTTCCAAATACCTTGCATGCAAGCCACAATAACTAAAAAAGGATGGTCCAGATTTGTGAGTAGCTTTATGGTTCACTGAACATTTTATTTAATATGGAGATTGTATTCGGAGTTTGATTTGCAGATATAACAAGCCCAAATGCTTCAGTTTCTAATGGTAATTAGTTTTCAGCTCAGACAGTCTGTTTAGCTCTATATTTACTACCTTGTAAAGAACGATCACAACAAGCCCTACAGCATTATTTGAAAATTAATAAGCTAAAGAAGGAGGAAATTCTTTACTTTTGCATAGCAACACTGCCTGTATTATACTTTTTGATTGCAAAATCCAGCTTTTCAATTATAGATTTACTAAATTGTGAAGCTTGAAAAAACTATAAAAGGCAATTATCAATGTTTCTTAATACCATAGCTTACTAATGCAAAGTACATTTTACTGTAAAGGAAACAAAGAATTGTTTTGTGAACAGAATTCCTGTGCTTCCTGAGTCAGAATGGAATAAACATTTTGATTCACATGTTTTCACTGTTATTCACAATTAATATTAGTTTCTGTGGTGGTTACAATAATCTGCTGCAGATTCCACTGTAGCTTAGATATTAGGAAATAAAGGTACATTATTTTTCTATATTTTGAGTGTTTATTTTGTTCCTTTAATATGGCATCAGAAGATGAATAGAGCAGATCCTTGCAGCAAAAACTAGTAATTTGACTTCTCCACTCATGGCTGATATTTTTCAACCCTGCTTCTTTAATGAATAGGCACATGGAGGAGTCCCTCTTCCATTCACTTTCACTGTGTCCTCTGTTGGCTCTATCTGTCTCGCTGACTTCATCAAATTGGTGGAAGAAGAGTCTTCTTTGACCTATTGTTATGTTTTTGACCTGGATTTGTTATCTGGGCACTTCTTCAGTGGATCAGCAATGGGTAACTTCACACAGGCCTTGGAGGCTGAGAATATCGCCGTCCTTCTGCCCACCCAATATGGTTCACCAGTCTCTCCTACCTCAAGAATGTGGGTGGAGGACATGCTTCAGCTTGAGGAAAGGACCACTGCACGCCCTAGCTAGTGGAATCTGCATCCCCAAGTTAGGCACCTGGCTTTGCATGAAATGCATGATGGAGAGTTCAACACCTAACACAGTTATCCCCAGAAATCAGCAAGCTGAGCAGGGAGCCGCTTTAGCTAACCATGAGTGAAATGAAAAAGAAAGGGATGTGAGATAAAGACCCAGATTTACACAGGGATTTAGAAACCTAGTGTTAGATCCACAAAGGGACTAAATGTTCAACATTGTGACACCAGACTTTTTGGTTACTAGCCATTCAGTGGAATCCCCATCCCCGAGTTGTGCCCAGATTCCCTATACAATGAATGGGGAGAGATAGGTACTAAGAATGGGATAAAAAAAAAGCCAACACAGTGAGTGGGGAGCTGCCTAAGATAGCCAACATGAATGAAGTGCCAAGGAGAGAGGATGTGGCCTAAGCCCCACACCTCTCAGGTAGTTTGATGCCTAAGTCAAGGCCAGAAGAAGGCACTTTCTCCCCTTGGGTTTCTCAGCCGTGAAGCGTCTCCTGGAGTTACACAACTAAGCCAGATCAGCCCTTTCTTGTGAAAACCAGAGGGGAAGAGAGAACCTTTCCTGCCTCACACTCCATTATACCCAATAGTCCAGTGGTTAAAGCATTCACTTGGGAGGTGAGAGATCCAGGAAGTCATTGCTCTGAATTAGGCAGAACAGGGATCTGAACTTGGGTCTCCCATGGTTCTCCTAAGCCAGTGGATCGTCTGAGATTCTCTCAATTTCTCCAGTTAAAACTGTTCCACTTTGTATGAATAATTACATGTTTATTGGTGAAGGGACTTAACCCTGACTCCAACATCCCAGGTGAGCACCTTAATCACTGGCCTACAGTAAACCTCTCTCTAGCCTGATGAATATTAAGTCAGCACACAGCCCGAATACAATTAATTTAGTCCAGCCCTATCTCTCTGCAGGGCTCCAGAGTTGTCACCTTTGCTTTCAGCACCTACTTCTCTCTCTTACTTCCTCACTAAGGAGCTGAGAGAGAGACAGACACTAGCTGCCCAAGAGCTCTCAACTCATTTCTGGACCAGGAGGGGAAAGTTAGAAGGAGTAGGCTGGTCTGGTGCATTATTCACAGCGGGGAGAGAAGTTTTCCAGCCTGAAAAGAGACCATCACTTAAGGAACTGATCTATTTTCCCAAACCCTTCCACTCGGTGGAAATTGTAGCATCTCTTCTCCCTTCTACCCTATCCAAAAACAGCTGTCTTCTCTCTTACACTCCCTGCCTTAGAACTGCTTCTTGGAGAAAAATAACAGTAGATGGCCCAGAGGTTTCCTCCTTATTCCCCATCCACACATCAGCCAGCTGCTGCTGCCCGCTGCCTTGCCAAACACCCTGCACCTGAGACTGTGGTGTAGTGGGACAAGGATGAAGGGTCAGATGTCATGCAGTGTGGTACCCTTGAGAGCCCTGACCCCAGTCCTTAATGGAAGAAATTAGCACATTAATGGCACTGATTCACAAGCTAAGAGAATGAATTTTTCTCAACTCCTTTGAGAAGGTTCTGGGCCCCACACCCAACTCAATTTCTGGCAATGGACTTTGTCAACAGTCTGTGTTCAAATCTGGGAAAGGTTGAACTTTTCCTCCTATCTGTACTGAAATGGGTGTCAGAAGAGATACAGTCTGGTGCAAGAATGCCTCTTTTCACAAACATAGACAGGGAGCCCTCCTTAGAAGAAAAAAATAGGATGGCCCTGAATCTGATGCCTTAGAAGTGGTATAGAATGGAAACATGAAAGGGAGCTGGATGCATTAACTATGTATGGTTCCCAAGTCTGCTGGGGGGCCATGACTCAGTTTTAAGTCTAACTTTCAAAGCAACCCATCCCTCTACAGCTTTGCATTGCTTTCCAAGATTTAAAATCAAGATTTCCAAAAGGCAAAAACTGATCTGATCCAAGCCTACTTTGGAATTCCTATCTAACCAAATGATGAGACATTCTGATTTTCTGAAAAGAAATGTTGTATCAAGGGAGGGCATTACCTTGAGGAACTGTAGCTTGATGATGAGTGGTTATGCATTGCCTCAAGCCTCTTTCAATAAAAATACTTATTCATGCAGACAATCTTGATTGCAGTGGGTAACAGGAACTCCTAAGACTTTGTATCTCAGCCTCAGTAAGCTTTCTCAAAGTGTCCTGGTAAATATACAGAAGTCCATCCTTTTGGAAAAGTACTATAGAATTTAATAGGGATGAAAGTAATTGGATTACAAGGAAAATTATATCCTTTGTATAGAATGTTTAAATGGATCTACAGAATTTAACAAAGGATTATATCCCTGTTCTAGAATACTATAGCTTGGATTAAAACTCTATAGAAAATGTATTACTTTATTACATGCTATAAGACTTTTCCCTGTCATTTTATAAACTCCCTCTCTTGTTTAGACTCTCAGATTCACAATAGCTGCTATAGTTTTAACCCTATACATTTCCTTGCCCAAAGGGAATTCATAACAAACGATATCAGGAGGTGATATTGTCATTCAGCTGTATTTAGCTACTATGGTTCTCTGCTCTTACACAGGTAAAAATGCCTACTAGGGAAGCAAGTATCTGGATGTCTTGGAATACATAGTTAGCGATAATATGGTGGAGGGGAATCCTTCTGCTAGAACCCCATCCATTTCTGGATTGTCAGCTTTGGAAATCATAGAGACATCTGCAGCCAGAATCAGCAACAGGTGTGGCATTTGCCAGTAGTGCTATTAATTTTAAACAAGCTAGATCTTCTCTTTCTGTGGGAAAACCATGAATCCTTTAGTGCATCCACATCTAGGTACAGTCAGACTAAACTGGCCAAATTGGGTAGAATTGGATCAGCAGAGACAATGAATCCAGTCATTAAAGTGTGGAAGTTTGGAACTGGTGGTGAATCCTCACACTTACAAAATTCCAATTTATTTCTTAAGAATCATATTGAAACACATAATGAAGACAGATGCTTTCTCAAACCTCTGGAAAGGCCAGAGAATGATCACTCTTACTTCCTGAAGTGTTTCCTTTTCCTAGTGTTTCAAAAAGTGCTGGCAAATACAGTGAACAGGCCAGTAAGATTCTTACAGTTCCTTTCCCTTTGGCCAGTCAGACCATGGCTTCACTCAGTCCTACAATTCCTGATAGATGGTCCAATATCTCATGAATGGAATATTGGACTATTCTTCTCAGGTTGGAAAAAGGTGAGCAGAAAATCATACAACAAAACTGATGTGATTTTGCTCTGTGGACTAACAAACTCAAGAGGTAAAAATTCTCTTCCAGGAGTTATGCCCCCAATTACTGGTTATCTGGGGTGTGGGGGGAGGGGAAATACCTAGAACACAGTATATCTGCTACCACCATTAAAACATATCCTTTAGCCTTTGCCACCGTTCTCCCTCGAGTAACCAGAATTAGGGAACAGACATGCTAAACAGGGCTGCCACCTCTCTATCAAAACCTGTCAAGCCAAAATACTATTACGTTTGGGATGTCAGTGTCTCACTAAACTATTTTGCATTAATTGACAACTCCTCTTGCAGCCTAAGAGTCTTAATTGCAAAGTTAGTACAACTGCTAGTTTGATGCAGCAGAGCCTGAGTGACAAAGCTGGCAGTTCTGAAATTTAGTTGGCCTTGAGTGAGGAAAAATTCAGAGGGCTAAAAATTCTTCATGTCATGGAGGACTAAAAGCAAGCTGGATTGTAACCCTATTCTGCTTTATATTACTGCTGACAAATAAGATCCAGTTAAATGTCCCGTCATAGGCTGTGAACTATATTGAAAGGGCTGAAGATAGGCCCCTTTGTGGCTATAGTTGAAGGTTTCTGGGGGCTAGTCAGACAAAACATAATCAGGTACTTGGAGTAAATCTCACATGAAAAATATAGTGGGCCCTATTTATAGAATGGGCAACACTCCTTTGTTGGAGCAATTAAAGAGTTTGCCTTATCAACAAGTTCTTCTGAATTCTGTTGGGTAAAGGACAGACCCTTCAAGCAAACTAGAGATCCTCAGATATGGAAGAAAATAATAAAATGGGTTGGGAGCCAGCTTCTCTTTTCATACCCTGAAGATACAGCTTTATTGGCATAATTTTTTTTATTATAAAGGAGTGTCACAGTTCAATGCACCTGAGAATTAAATTTGATCCTGTAAAGCATAAAATGTAAAGAAAATTGGGTCAGTAGTTTCATAGTTCTGAACTTTCAAATTCAGCAAATTGAAACTTTTTCATTCATTTTTTTAATCAATTCAGATCTCATGTGTTTAATATTTTTTTTCAAATTAAAGATAATCTCAATTTATGAGATTATTTATTGAAATAATCCCAAATAGGTCATCAAAAAGATGAGCGTGTACACTCTGACCAAGCTCAGATTCTGCCCATTCACTTTTAAACATCCATAAATGCATAACTATTAAACATTTTCTTCAATTTTAGTTTTTGTTTTTTTTAGATTTCATAGACTTTAAACAAACAAACCCCATTTGAAGTATTGGTACTGTAATTTATTGACTGTAAGGTGGTGTAAGAAATTCCAGCAGTTTTATTACAATTATTTTATTAACATAAGAATAAACACAGTATATAAAAAGAAACACATTTCCGTGGGCTCAAATTATAGTAAATATTAGCAGAATATGCCTTCCTATTTACAGTATTTGTCTAGGATATCAGAATCTGTATTTAACTTTGCAATGCCATCTTCTGAACAAGTTTAATAGTTATGTTTCATTATTTAAAAAGCATGACTTAGACATATATTATATGGTAATAGTTTAATTCACACCTCTGTCCAATAAAAATGCTAATCGTTTTAAACAAAGAATTCAGTAGTGATATTAAGAACAGAAAAATATTACTAAAATAAGGTACTCCCGATATACAATATAAATGATCATGATATAATAATGATAGGCCAATAAGAAGTAGTACAAGGAGACTGAACCTTGAAATCTAGAGGGAATGTTTAATAACTATAAATTTGATAAAATGTTATTTACAGTAATTACATATATAATTAAATTTTATGTACATGTTTCAGTTAGAATATCTCAAAATGGTAAAATAGAATCTGCTGCCAGACCATAACAGATTTCTCCCATAGGACATCTGCTTCATGTATTTCATTTTTTTTAAATTAGGCAATTCTTTGTAGCTATAAGAGGTGTGAATGCATAACATTTTATTTGATTTTATACAGAAATTATGTAGTTAAACCCAATTTTCTTGCATCTTCAATAATATTTAGTAGTGATTCTGATACAAAAATAATAACTATATTATAGCCATATAAGAGAATAGAATATATAGAATTTAGAGCTGGAAAAACATTAAGCCATCACTCTGCCAGTGTATCCCTGTGTATATTCTCCAGTGCTCTGTACAGTCTAGCTTCTAGCACTTCCTTTGGTTAAGCTATTTTATAGCTTAACACTAAGATTGTTGCCATGCAATATGCAAACACACCATCATTATGCATTAGGTGTTGTATAACACATGCAGGGCCCACAAGGCTCTCTCTCAGCCCAGACTTAGTCTTCTTTAATCACAGTGGGCAGCATCTAAAGGCACAGCTGTTTCTTGCAGTCAAAAGGCCACACAACAGGAGGATGTGCCCACCTGATGCCACCAACTTTTGACTGTAACAGATTTCCCAAAGGGGACTGAGTGAGAGAGTGACAGTGACTGGAGGCGGAAGAAAAAGGAGGTAACTAGGAAAGTGATTGAATTATTGTTAAAAAAGAAAAAAGAAAAGAACTTAAAAAGTTACATTGGACAATGTAGAGATAAATGTTTAAGAAGTAAAAAGGCAAGGTTAAAAAAAAAATCCAGAGACACACAGAAGTTAGGGATAATCACAGTATTCACAAAGACACATGTGATAATACAAAAATACTCCCCTTTAATTTTTATTTTATCATTATTGCACAACCATGAAGTATTAACAAATCCTATTCATAGCCTGTATGTGTTGCCTTTAAAATACTCATTTATGTTTGGTCTCTGATTATCTGTGTATTTAATAAGTTCAAATTCCAAAAATGATACACATACATCATAACATCTACTAGGACCTGATATAAGGCTGTCTGTCTATTTCTATTGAAAGGATTTTCCATGCTTTATTTCTCCGTGATACTTATGTTAGAGGATCTCTCCTTTCAAAACAACAAGCTATCACACATCTGGTTGCTAGCAGCAATGATGTTATCAATGGATGCTTTCTAGAATCAATAATTTCCTTTGGACTGTAACCTAATAAAATAACTATGGGTTCCGGGGAGAGCCTAAATTTAATTCTTTTAAAAATGCTGTTTGTTATTTCCCTCCAAAAATACTATTATGTTATAGCACATGTCCTTGGAGTCTCTCAAAGTGCTTTGCAAACTTTAATTAACTCTAAGGACAGGTTTGTAAATTTGGCAAGTACCATATCCATTTCACAGGTTGACAGAAGCACAGAAAGCTTAAGGGACTGGCACAATTTCACACGAGTCAGTGGTAGAACTTAAAACAGAACCTAGAGGGTTCTAAAACAGAGCCAAAAGAGTGCCAATGAGTGAGGAGCAGGGCAGGATTCTAGTGATGGTCCCTTTACTGTGGAGGAAATTTAAAAGTTTTTTAAAAAATGAGAAACAAAATTAGAGAAAGTCAAATACACAAGACAGACAGACATACTAACAGAGGGGCAGGAACTAATTACATTACAGAAGTGAGAAAGTAGACAGAGACTCTTCATAATCCTGATGGGAAATTGGGGAGTGGGAGCAGGCCATCAATTCTATTTCCCTCCCACAACTGCTGGATTGGCTGATGAGGGAACAATGACTTATGATGTTGTTAAACACATCTTCAGCTGTTACTAAAGAGAATACTCGCCTGTTTATGTCTCCACATCTCAGCTGAAGTGCTCAGATCTATACTTAATCCCTTCCCATCTCTGTGTGGCGGGTTTGGCCTAACTCCGTTCTGTGCCCTTCAATGGCTGCTGCTAAACAGGATAAAAGTACCTGGACAAAGTGATGCTGGAAACGACGTCCTAGCCAGGCTTCCTCTGTAGAACTCACAGCCAGGGGGGCACGCAGACCAGAAGTAGAAGTTAAATTCAAGTTGAGACCAGAACTGACATCTGACTTCACCTCTCCTGCACAGTACTAACCTTGGAGCCACCAGGCTAGTCCCAAGAATTTTTTCCATGCCGAATCGATTTTTGTGAGTTTCATCCTGAATGACTCAACTTTTCATGAATTCATAAGGCCATCTAGTCAGACCATCTCTATAATACAGGCCTTTAAAGTTCACACAGTTACCCCTGTATTGAGCTCAGTAACTTGTCTTGCTAAAGCATAACCTGCGTTTAGCAAAAGCCAGAAACGCATCCAATCTTGATTTGAAGACATCACAAAATGGAGAATTCATCACTTCCCTCGATAGTTTGTTCCAAAGGTTAATCACTCTCACTGCTAAAACACTGGAAAATCTGAAGCCAGGCCAGCTATTGGTTCTTGCTATGTCTTTCTCCAATGGATTAAAGAGCCGTTCAGTACCTGGCATTTTCTCTCCATGAAGGTACTTATACACTGTGACCAAGTCACTTCTCAATCTTTTTTTTTTTGATACACTAAGCAGATTGAGCTCCTTAGGTCTCCCATTTTAAAACATTTTTCAAGTCCTTGAATCATTATTATGGCTCTTTTCTGCACCCTCTCTAATTTTTCAACTTTCTTTTTTACCACATGGATATCATATCAGTGTCTGGTCTACAGCTAAAAATTACATTGACCTAGCTACATTTTCAGACTGTGAAAAATTTCACACACAGTGTGACAGGGCCGCCCAGAGGGGGGGGCAAAGGGGGCAATTTGCCCCGGGCCCCGGGCTCCGCAGGGGCCCCCAAGAGAAGAGCGGAGGCTCCTGCCTCCGCCCCGCTCCTGGAGCCTCAGTGCATCAAGGGCCAAGTCTCCGGCCGAGCCCCTGAGCCCCGCCCCGATCCGAGCCGTGTGGTGAGGGGGCGGGGCCGCTCAGAGCGGCATGGGGAGGGGGTGGGGCAGCTGCCTCCGCGCGGCGGGGCGCTCACAGCCCCGCCCCCCCACCCCGCGGCTCTGAGCGGGACGGAGCTCAGGCCCCGCCGGAGACGCGCTCTGGTAAGAGGCGGGGGCGGGGGGGGAAGTGGGACCCGCCGCCGCCGCCGCCGCCGAAGCGCAGCCCGGTCTTCGGCGGCGGGGGGCCCCTTCTGTTCCGGGACCCGCCGCCGAAGTGCCCCGAAGGCCCGCGGCGGGGACCCCCCCCGCCACCGAATTACCGCCGAAGACCGGGCTGCGCTTCGGCGGCGGGTCCCGCTTCAGCGGTAATTCGGCGGCGGGGGGCTCCCGCCGCGGGTCTTCGGGGCACTTTGGCGGCGGGTCCCGGAACGGAAGGGGCCCCCGCCGCCGAAGACCCCGGGCCCCCGGAATCCTCTGGGCAGCCCTGCAGTGTGATGTAGTTAGGTCAACCTAACTCCTGCTGTAAAAGCAGCTATGTTGATGGAAGAATTCTTCCATTGACCTAGCTACCACCTCTCAGAGAGATGGATTACCAACATTGATGGAAAATCCTCTTTTATCAATGTAGAAAGCGTCTTCACCACAGTGCCGCGGCAGCAGTGATGTAACTGTGCCGTTGTAGCGTAGACATAGCCTCCACCATATACATAGGTAAAGTCACCTCCCTCCTTCAATTCAGAACTCTTGACTGACAACTGAGATGTCAGTTCGCCATTTCTTAATCCATTAAATGTGTGATTTATTGATACTGTATAGTGTAATGGTGCAGGTTGGGAGGCCCCCAGCAAGCATGTCTTTGATCTATAGGCAGTCAAAGACTTGGGTGAAGCAGATGGACATTTAATTGTTAACTCATTTAGTCTAAACAAAAAGGGGCTAGCATGCCTATTTGTTTAGTATTTCTGAAACAATGGAAGCCACTGCCCAATGACTAGATTGAATAGAAATGCAAGGGATGGGAACTGATTTGATTGCAGACATGTTTTTATAAAAGAAGTAGCCAGAAAACAAGCTGAGAAAACTAGCAGGAGGCCCTGAGAGAAAAACAAGGAGAAAGAGCTGTTTGGGCAGAGTGCTGGCTGGGAATTGTGAACAAGAAAACAACATTCAATAGTTTGGAGAAACAGAACTTTGTTCATATTCTTTGTAAATAAACAGAATTGCATCAAAGAAATACTTGACTCCATGATCAATTTTTCCTCCTAACTGAAATAACTTGCAAGACCACAGATATTACCTAACTGCTTGGATCAAAAGGGACAAAAGTAGCACCATTTTATAAAATCAGAATGTTATGTGGTATGAAGTCAAACACTTTACAAAATTTTAAGTATATTACATCTATGTAGTTACCTTAATCATAGAATCATAGGACTGGAAGGGGCCTTGAGAAGTCATCTAGTCCATTCCCCCGCACTCATGGCAAGACTAAGTATTATCTAGACCAGTGGGTCCCAAACTTGTTCCGCTGCTTCTGCAGTGAAAGCCCCTGGCGGCAGTCGGCTTCCAGCAGCTCCCATTGGCCTGGAGCAGCAAACTGCGGCCACTGGGAGCCGCAATCAGTCTTTTCTTCTCCAGACTAAACAACCCCCTTTTTTTTCCAATCTTTCCTCATAGGTCATGTTTTCTAGACCTTTAATCATTTTTGTTGATCTTCTCTGGATTTTCTTCAATTTGTCCACATCTTTCCTGAAATGTGGCACCCAGAACTGAACACAATACTCCAGTTGAGGCTTAATCAGCATGGAATAAAGCAGAAGAATTACTTTCCATGTCTTGCTTGTTAAAGTGCAGCCACAGCAGTGCTTTAGCATTGCCAGTGTAGACTAGCCCTCAGATGAGAAGTCTAAGCCTGGGAGTGATCATTAGGGACCCAGAGCTATATACAGTGAGAAGACTATCCAGACCCAGTTGGTTTGGAAGTACATGAGACCAGTCACTAGACCCACTGACAACAGACCAGTGACCATACAGTGGGGTACAGGGCCAGGTTGTAACACTCAGTAGACGTTGTTTAATATCCTTTTTAGTTACTCGTTGTCCAGAAAGTACTACTTCTTTCCAAATACAGAACAGAAATATTTATTGAGCACTGCTACCTTTTCTTCTTCACTATTAACAGTTTTACTACTTCCTTCTATTAATAGGTCTATACCATTATTAGGATTTATTTTGTTCCTGATATACTTAAAAAACTCCTCATTGCCCTTAGCCCGGCCTGCCACAGCTTTTTCCTTGATTGCTTTAGCTTCTCTTATAAATTTTTTACACTTTGTAACTTCTACTTTATATTCAGTGTGATTTATTTCCCTTTTCCCCCATTTGTTATATATTGATTGTGGTCTGCGGCCACTGGGAGCTGTAGGCAGCTGTGCCTGCGGATGGTCAATGTAAACTGTCTTGCGGCCCGCCAGTGGATTACCCTGACAGGCCACAGGTTGCCCACCACTGCCCTAGACGGGTGAAGAGCCTGCAGAAACCTGGGGGAGGTAGGAAAACACTCCGGGCACAGCCAGAGATGATGAACCTTGATCCGGCTTAAGTAGCTTGAGGGCACTGAGCTGGAACCCAGTGGAGTGGGCAGGCCTAGTTTCCCCTATCACTCCCCTGATGGACTTAAGAGTGGAGAGGGTCTTCAAATGCCTGGGGCACCAGAAATAGACTAACAGCCTGCCAAGCTGTGAGTTCTGGTGCCATTCCCTGCATGGCCAGAGGGGGCACTGTTGCTTGTTACCTGGACTCCTAGCACTGGTGTGTAAGCAACTGAAACATTTCTTCTTTTTGCATTCTTTGCCACATCAGTTCATGGCTAAAGCTACAGCTTAGTCATGGAGGTCACGGAAGTCATAGAATCCCATGGGGGCCAGGAGCTGTGGGGTACCCCCCCTTACCTCTGGCAACCCCTGCAGCTCCTAACTGCCACAAGCAGCGGGGAACCCCTGCAGCCCCTGACCACTGTGGGTGGCAGGGAACCCCCACATCTTCTGGCCCTATGGGCGGTGGGGGAACCCCACAGCTCCCAGCCCCCGTGGGCGGCGGGAGACCCCCGGAGCTGCAGGCGGCAAGGGTACCCTGGAGCCTCCAGCTTCTGCAAGTGGTGAGGGCCCCACAGCTCCCAGTCGCTGTGCAGCTGTCCCACAGCAGATGGTGTGAGGACCTGCTGATCTCCATTTCCTCACACATAGTTTTAGTAAAAGTCACAGAGGTCATGGCTTCCATTAATTTTTCTTTATTGCCCATGACCACTTTGCGACTTTTACTAAATATATCTTTGACAAAATCTTAGCCTTATTCATGACACGCTAAAAGTTTGAACCACGTTTTCGTCCTCAGCACTTTCCCCTTCCATTGTAGTTTAATGCCCTCCTGGCTGCTCCTAACAGAGAAGATTAGCTCCTCTACCTGAGAGCTGCAGGAATGTTTCACAAAATCCAACACCAGTTGTGCAGCCTCCTGTGTTTTCTGCCTTCTTGCTCATGGGACTGGAAAGAGCTCTGAGAAGATCACTTGAGTGGGCCTGACTGCTATAAAAAGGCAGTCAGCAGCGAACCGGCTGAGCGGCAAACAGCAGAGGCTAACAGAGGGAGTTTGCCTGGGATCTGTCCGTGAGGAGGTATGCTAAGTGCTGCATCAGGGGGGCTGTGTTGGTGAGTATCTGAGTGTCTGTTGCAGGGGACAGTTTGTCAGTTGGTCAGTTTGACTGTGTGCTTGATTGTTTGTTTGAACAGTGTGAATTGGGAGAGCTTTGTTCCAGGTGGGCCTTGAGTGGGCCTGACTGCTATAAAAAGGCAGTCAGCAGCGAACCAGCTGAGCGGCAAACAGCAGAGGCTAACAGAGGGAGTTTGCCTGGGGAGAGCCCACTGAGGCTGTCATCTTGTTGGCTTCTGTGAGTTGCTGAAATAGCTGAGGAAGCTCTTAGAAGCAAGAAATTATGGAAGGTGAGCATTCAGCTGTTGTAAACTGCACAGGTTGTGCCATGTTTGTTTTTCTTCCACAGGACAGAAGCAACTTTGTCTGTACAAAGTGCAAGCTGGTCTCCATATTGGAAGAGAAAGTTCGAGGTCTGGAGCAACAAGTATCGACCCTCCGTTGCATACGTGAAAATGAAGATTTCCTGGACAGACGTCAGGATATGCTTCTATGGGCACAACGTCCTGAAGAATCGGAGCAGGCTGTGCAGAGGAGAGAGAGGGACAGTGAAGAAATTTGGCAACATGTGACCTCCAGAAGAAGAAAGAGGAGTGTCCATGTACCAGCAATGAAGATACAGATGAGCAACCGTTTTCATGTTCTCTCCACAGGTACTAATGCGGAGAGTGGACTAGATGGTACATCTGAGAGAAGGGAGCAGAAGGAGACTCCACCAATTGGAAGGCACGAGATGCACTGTCCTAGGGATGGGGGTTCCACAACCACCGCTCCCAAGAGAAGGAGGCGGGTGGTGGTGGTCGGGGAGTCCCTCCTCAGGGGGATTGAGTCATCTATCTGCCGCCCTGACCGAGAAAACCGAGCGGTCTGCTGCTTGCCAGGAGCTAGGATTCACGATATGACGGAGAGACTGCCGAGACTCATCAAGCCCTCGGATCGCTACCCCTTCCTACTTCTCCACGTGGGCACCAATGATACTGCCAAGAATGACCTTGAGCGGATCACTGCAGACTACGTGGCTCTGGAAGAAGGATAAAGGAGTTTGAGGCGCAAGTGGTGTTCTTGTCCATCCTCCCTGTGCAGGGAAAAGGCCTGGGTAGGGATCGTCGAATTGTGGAAGTCAACGAATGGCTACGCAGGTGGTGTCGGAGAGAAGGCTTTGGATTCTTCGACCATGGGATGGTGTTCCAAGAAGGAGGAGTGCTAGGCAGAGACGGGCTCCACCTAACCAAGAGAGGGAAGAGCATCTTTGCAAGCAGGCTGGCTAATCTAGTGAGGAGGGCTTTAAACTAGGTTCACTGGGGGAAGGAGACCAAAGCCCTGAGGTAAGTGGGGAAATGGGATACCGGGAGGAAGCACAAGCAGGAGTGTGCAAGAGGGGAGGACTCCTGTCTCAGACGGAGAAAGCAGGACAATCAGCGAGTTATCTTAAGTGCCTATACACAAATGCAAGAAGCATGGGAAACAAGCAGGGAGAACTGGAAGTCCTGGCACAGTCAAGGAACTATGATGTGATAGGAATAACAGAGACTTGGTGGGATAACTCACATGACTGGAGTACTGTCATGGATGGATATAAACTGTTCAGGATAGACAGGCAGGGCAGAAAAGGTGAGGGAGTTGCATTGTATGTAAGAGAGCAGTATGACTGCCCAGAGCTCCAGTATGAAACTGCAGAAAAACCTGAGAGTCTCTGGATTAAGTTTAGAAGTGCGAGCAACAAGGGTGATGTCGTAGTGGGAGTCTGCTATAGACCACCAGACCGGGGGGATGAGGTGGACGAGGCTTTCTTCTGGCAACTAGCAGAAGTTACTAGATCGCAGGCCCTGGTTCTCATGGGAGACTTTAACCACTCTGATATCTGCTGGGAGAGCAATACAGCAGTGCACAGACAATCCAGGAAGTTTTTGGAAAGTGTAGGAGACAATTTCCTGGTCCAAGTGCTGGAGGAACCAACTAGGAGCAGAGCTCTTCTTGACCTGCTGCTCACAAACAGAGAAGAGTTAGTAGGGGAAGCAAAAGTGGATGGGAACCTGGGAGGCAGTGACCATGAGATGGTCGAGTTCAGGATCCTGACACAAGGAAGAAAGGAGAGCAGCAGAATACTGAATACTGATACTCGGGGAGCTGATGGGCAGGATCCCCTGGGAAAATAACATGAAGGGGAAAGGAGTCCAGGAGAGCTGGATGTATTTTAAAGAATCCTTATTGAGGTTGCAGGAAAAAAACATCCCGATGTGTAGGAAGAATAGTAAATATGGCAGGCGACCAGCTTGGCTTAACAGTGTAATCCTTGCTGATCTTAAACACACAAAAAAAGCTTACAAGAAGTGGAAGCTTGGACAAATGACCAGGGAGGAGTATAAAAATATTGCTCAGGCATGCAGGACTGAAATCAGGAAGACCAAATCACACTTGGAGTTGCAGCTAGCAAGAGATGTTAAGAGTAACAAGAAGGGTTTCTTCTGGTATGTTAGCAACAAGAAGAAAGTCAAGGAAAGTGTGGGCCCCTTACTGAATGAGGGAGGCAACCTAGTGACAGAGGATACGGAAAAAGCTAATGTACTAAATGCTTTTTTTGCCTCTGTCTTCACAAATAAGGTCAGCTCCCAGACTGCTGCACTGGGCAGCACAGTATGGGGAGAAGGTGACCAGCCCTCTGTGGAGAAAGAAGTGGTTTGGGACTATTTAGAAAAACTGGACAAGCACAAGTCCATGGAGCCGGATGCGCTGCATCCGAGGGTGCTAAAGGAGTTGGCGTATGTGATTGCAGCGCCATTGGCCATTATCTTTGAAAACTCATGGCGAACAGAGGAGGTCCTGGATGACTGGAAAAAGGCTAATGTAGTGCCCATCTTTAAAAAAGGGTAGAAGGAGGATCCGGGGAACTACAGGCCGGTCAGCCTCACCTCAGTCCCTGGAAAAATCATGGAGCAAGTCCTCAAGGAATCAATTCTGAAGCACTTAGAGGAGAGGAAAGTGATCAGGAACAGTCAGCATGGATTCACCAAGAGCAAGTCATGCCTGACTAACCTAATTGCCTTCTATGAGAAGATAACTGGCTCTGTGGATGAGGGGAAAGTAGTGGATGTGTTATTCCTTGACTTTAGCAAAGCTTTTGACACGGTCTCCCACAGTATTCTTGCCAGCAAGTTAAAGAAGTATGGGCTCGATGATTGGACTATACGGTGGATAGAAAGCTGGCTAGATCGTCGGGCTCAATGGGTAATGATCAACGGCTCCAAGCCGGTTTCAAGTGGAGTGCCCCAAGGGTCGGTCCTGGGGCCGGTTTTGTTCAATATCTTCGTTAATGATCTAGAGGATGGCGTGGACTGCACTCAGCAAGTTTGCAGAGGACACTAAACTTGGAGGAGTAGTAGATACGCTGGAGGGTAGGGATAGGGTACAGAGGGACCTAGACAAATTAGAGGACTGGGCCAAAAGACATCTGATGAGGTTCAACAAGGACAAGTGCAGAGTCCTGCACTTAGGAAGGAAGAATCCCATGCACTGTTACAGACTAGGGACCGAATGGCTAGGAAGCAGTTCTGCAGAAAAGGATCTGGGGATTACAGTGGATGAGAAGCTGGATATGAGTCAACAGTGTGCCCTTGTTGCCAAGAAGGCTAATGGCATTTTGGGCTGTATAAGTAGGGGCATTGCTAGCAGATCGAGGGATGTGATCATTCCCCTCTATTCGACATTGGTGAGGCCTCATCTGGAGTACTGTGTCCAGTTTTGGGCCCCACACTACAAGAAGGATGTGGAAAAATTGGAAAGAGTCCAGCAGAGGGCAACAAAAATGATTAGGGGGCTGGAGCACATGACTTATGAGGAGAGGCTGTTTTCAGTGGTACCCGATGACAGAACAAGGAGTAATGGTCTCAAGTTGCATTGGGGGAGGTTTAGGTTGGATATTAGGAAAAACTTTTTCACTAGGAGGGTGGTGAAGCACTGGAATGGGTTACCTAGGGAGGTGGTGGAATCTCCTTCCTTAGAGGTTTTTAAGGTCAGGCTTGACAAAGCCCTGGCTGGGATGATTTAGTTGGGGATTGGTCCTGCTTTGAGCAGGGGGTTGGATTAGATGACCTCCTGAGGTCTCTTCCAACCCTGATATTCTATGATTCTATGATTCTATGACTCGGACTGTCCTCTTCAGCTCCCCTCCCAGTTTCCTGAAGTCTTCTATATTCTGCGTACTTCCCTGTGGAGCCATAACATGTTGGAACAAATGAATCACCACCAGTGGAGACTTGCCAGACAACTTTATAAGCCTGTTGAATACTGCAGTTACAATGTATTATTGTTTAAATATGTAAACAATTATTTACATAAAACCAGTATGAGGCAAATAAAATATTTTCCCTTACATAGAATTTTACAACGCCAGGATGTCAAAGGCCTATTTTATAGTTTCTCCTTCATAGCTGCTAATATAAAATAAACAAGAGCTCATTGGCATACTACATCTAATAAAAATACCAAACCTTTATTTGGCAGCGTCCAGCATTACAATATAATAGATTGTTTTAGCCTAATATTTGCCATATGAAAACAGATGACAAAAAATGACAAATGCAGCCTTTGAATTTTCTTTAAGAAACACCACAATTGGTCTCAAATACTGCCCCTGAATTTCCATCTGCAGCTTCAATAGCAGCATCTACACTAGGGCTTTTTTTGGTCAAAGTTTACTACTGTCCTACCACTGCTTAAATTCTACTAATGGGAGTGTAAAGTCATCTTTACACTATGGCCACTACAATGGCACAGCTATAAAACCATAGCTATGCCTCTGTAGCATTGTAGTGTAGACATTTCCTACAGTGACAGATGAGAGTTCCTCAGTTGCTGTAGGTAATACCGAGTGGTGGTAGATAAGGTAGGCAGAAGCATTCTTCTATCAACCTAGTCATGTCTAGGTTAGGTTGGCAGCTCTATCGCACATTTTTCATACCCCTAAGTGTCATAGCTATGTCAACTGAACTTTTAAGTGTAAACCAGGCCTTAGTGTTGTCAGAGCTACAAGTGGCCATTGGCTTTTTAAGAACTATGCTGTCCAAATCTGTCCAGAGCAGGTCTAAATGAAATAGTTTTTAGAAACACTGTTAGCATCTTATCCACATTAGCACTTCTGCTACACTATCAGTGGTGAAGCTGGACCAGTGACAACAATGGCAAGAAATTTTGGCCAAAAGGTCAAATGTAGATAAGGGTATTGACTTCAATGGGAAAAAGACTTGTATTCCAGAGAGAAGATCATATCCTAATTTAATCTTACAATTAATAGATCTAAAGTTTTGGTAAACTGCATCTCTTATGTTACTTTCACACCAATTCATAATACCCAGAATGCAATATAGATGGGATGACTGTAGAGAGTATTAGGGACTCTTCATGGGATGGTAAGTGACATTTAAAACATACTGTCTCTTCACCAAAATGAATGACCTCTCCCTCTTCTTGAAATCACTCTCCAGACATGAAACTTCAATGGGTGTTTGGGCCACTGAATTGCTGGTGAAACCTTAACTACATTTCCTGATGGGCTGCACTTTTAACATGGCATCTGTAAATGTTTGGTTGTTATTTTCTACAATGAAAAATAGTTATTAAAGGAACAAGAGAAAAAGAAACAAGAAAACAGGCAAAGTCAATATATTTAAATAAATAAACTAGGTAAAAGCAATTAATAAAATATATTAAAAGTAGAAAATAGGCAAAAACAAAAAGGAATATTAGACTAGCCAATGACAATTTATATATAGAAAGAAAGAAATTTGAATTAGTACTCATCATCATCCTATTTATAAATAGTATCCCAATTCCCAACTCATTACCTGTTTATATCTTTTTAGACTGTAAGCTTCTTCGGGCAGGGACCATGGCTTTCTATGTGTTTGTATGGTAGACCTCTACCCCGATATAACGCTGTCCTGGGGAGCCAAAAAATCTTACCACATTATAGGTGAAACCGCATTATATCAAACTTGCTTTGATCCGCCATAGCGTGCAGCCCCGCCCCCCGCCAGAGCACTGCTTTACTGCGTTATCTCCAAATTCATGTTATATTGAGTCCTGTTATAGTGGGGTAGAGGTGTACATATATAATAAAGCCTCAACCTTTGAGTTCTTCCTTAATACAAATAAAAATAAACATAATTCTTCCACTTTTTATACGACTATATAAAGGCCACTTACTCCAACTTTGCTGAAATACTATTTTGCTGATTGTGCCAGTCAATATCCTTTCAAAGTGACAGCAACACCACCAAGGAGTGCATGAGTGACCATCTCAATGCTCATATCTATACCTATCTATGTATCTATTACTCCACAAAAATCAAAATCCCTCGCAATATTAAATTCATTATTTAAAATTTTCCCTGTATGTTTCTAGTCATCATACCATCCAAAAATCTATACCAACTGTAACATGACATACAAAACACTGGAAGAGGAGGAAGTTTGAAAACAAACTGTGATTAAGCTAAACTCCAATATAAAATAGATCGCTCTTAGCAGTAGGCATACCATTTTGGAAGGCAATTCATAGGTAGCCTGGGACCTTTGGATTAGTGACACTTTAAGACTGCTTTTTAAAAATTTAATTCTTAGACTTTACTAAAAGTTTAGTAAAACAAAACAAAACAAAACAAACAAACAAAACCCTTGAAGAATGGTGAGCAATGTTGCCAATCTCATATTTCAAAACTATGTCAGCCCCCACCAAAAAGAGAGATTAGTTTAAAAAGCATGAGGGTTTTTTTTTCCATTTTTACTTTTAATAATATATTTGGAATTCTTTTCATTTGCCTTTTGTTTTTGAGCATTGAGGGTGCAATTGGGTCACATATTCAAGCTTTTCCCTGCAACCATGAGGGCTAGAAATTTATTTTTTGGAAAAAATGAAACTTTGAGATTCTCTCCTAATTACAGGATTCCAGATGCTTGGTCCTTAAGGAAAACACCAAAATATGGCAACCCTGGCAATAAAACCATGAGAGTTGGCAACACTGGAACGTTTACTTATTGTGTTTTGAACCTTAGAAAGATTTGTTTGGCTCCTTCGTGACAATATCAAGAATCAACTGTGATGCAGATCTAAATATGTAGTTAGAAAGGACTTTATTTGGCTTAGGGATAATTTTGGTGGGTACTTCTTTTATGACTAACCACACAGCTCATAAACTTTTTTTTAAATAAATAAATCTTGCTTCAAATGCCTGCGACCATCATCTTTTTTTCATCAGTCAGCCAATCACTACAAATGCTGTGATGACATTGCTACAAGTGATAGAGAATTATTGTCTGAAGCAGTATTTTATGACCTCCTTTTTCAGTCCTCAAAAACATACACAAGAGAGATATAATCTGACTCATAAAAATACCTCAATCATTCATTCATTTAAATGACCTTTGAGATCTTCAAAATGAGGTTCAGGTGTTCACATACTATTGGATCTGTCTTACAGTGCACATCATGAAAAAGTCTGGCAGGTGTTTATTTTTATGTACCTCGCATAAAAGCTTGCAAAAGGGGTAGTTACACCCCCTAGGAAAGCAGGCTGAATCAAAATGAGTTTGACAAGAGGCACTCAATTGTGTGTTAAAAAGGGAGGTCCCAAGAGATAAAGAGAGATATGGAAAAGATTTCTTTAAAAGAGCACTTTTTTAGTTAAAGCTTCCCTTCCCTAGCAAACAAGGGAATATTTTGAAAAGGGCAATGTTTACTAGAATTACAAAGGAAGAGAGCCAGTGAAGAAGAACGCTATAACAAATACAATGAGATTTTGAGTCAATGATTGATTTCTTTGTTATTTTGACCCTTTTTTCTTCTTCTTTTCAGAAAGACTTGGACTGAACAGGTTGGCTGGAGTCCTCCTGGAATGGAACAGCAGAAGAGGCTCACTAAACCTCTGTTGTAATACAAAGAAACCCACGCATAACATATTGTTTTTTTTCTTATGAGTACTGTAAGGGAGTGTAGGGCTACCAAAGGGCAGTTTTATAACATATGCTAATGCAAACCTGATTTATATAATCCTGCCATTTCTGTATTTGATCCTCATTCCTACCTCTTTCTTCTTCTCAGTCAGTCACATACAAGAGAAAATAGTTTCTCAGTGTATTTAATCCTGGGCTCTTTCAATTTCCAGTTGTCTCCAATCTAACACAAACAGTGTTATTCTGGTAATAAGATTATCACCAGCCAATCATTATTTTATTTATTTATATTACAGTGTCATCTATAGAGCCAGTCCAAATTGTGTTAGGATATTGCATAAACATACAACAAAAAGATGGTCACTGCTCCAAGGAGCTAACAATCTGAGAATAAAATGAGAGACAACAGGAGAATACACCAAACAGACTGGTGAGCACAAGGTAACAGTGACTGTGACACACTGTCTAATGATGTGATGCCATTCTCAGAAGTGTTACTTTTGAAAGCAAGACATCTGGGCATTTGTGATGGCATCAACATAAAAAGAGACATGCCATGAAAGGAACACACTATCCCAGTCTGAAGCCATGGTTCTCCAACAACCCCACTGTTTAGAACAGGGATTGGCAACCTTTGGCACGTAGCTCACCAGGGTAAGCACCCTGGCAGGCCAGGCCGGTTTGTTTACCTGCTGTATTGGCAGGTTCTGCCGATTGCGGCTCCCAGTGGCCATGGTTCACTGCCCCAGGCCAATCGGGGCGAAAGAAAGTGGTGCGGGCCGAGGGATGTGCTGGCTGCCACTTCCTGCCACCCCGATTGGCCTGGATCGGCTGAACCTGTGGATGCGGCAGGTAAACAAACTGGCTTGGCCTGCCAGGGGCTTACCCTGGTGAGCAACATGCCAAAGGTTGCCAATCCTGGTTTAGAAGTGCCTGCTTCAGAACAAATCTATTTTGCTGATTCCTCATTCTGATATTTAACAGGATATATTATGGTGCTCCTGTAACACCAACAGACCCCGAAGGCTGGCAGGCGGGATCGAACCTGGGACTTCTGGAGCTAAATGCATGAGCCTCTACTGAAGGATCTAAAAGCCACATGCCTATTAGCTAAGGCTGTAGTAGACTCATTAATCTCTCGGTGGTCTTGGTGCCACTACATGGGATAAATCACCACACTCAGGAGATGTGTGGGTTACACTTCTGTTAATTGGATGAACTAAAACAATAAGAATCCATACCAACGTTGGACTCGAGGTTCTTTAGTAGCATTCTTCTGATTTCCATTCTCTTCTATTTTCAGCCTTCATTGTACTCAGCTATGGTAGCAGGATCTAGAAGTAGTTCAGTAGTTCAACTCCCCTCCCCTCCCCCTGAAAAGTTATCCCTCACCCTGTCCAAAACAAAGGACATTTAAATATGTCACAGAAGGGTATTATTAATCCAGGAGATGCCCTCAGCTCCCACTCTCCAGTGTTATTAAAATGTGTAGCAATAGATACAGCATAGAATTAAGTTGTTTGCCCTTTTTGGAGGGCTTACCAGGGAGAAAGAGGAGCAGGGAGATATCACAGCTCCATTGGGGGTGTTCCATTTGAAGATGCACTCTTTGCAGCATGAGTCAGACCACTAGGGCGTCAGGGGTTTCTGCAAACTGTGCACTTAATTTTTGCAGAAAAACTGGGAAGAGCATATCAGGCAGCCACAAAAATGGAGCAAATAGGCCTGATTCTTCTTCGGAGGCAGGGAACAGACTGGAGCAGGACCTCTGCAGGGAGAGGGGCAGATAAAAGGGTCAATAGATAGACAAGTGTTCCTCACCTTGATTTGTGGCCCCCTAACCACTTTGCATATTACAGGAGCTGGTCTGTACTGGTCTACAGGAAGGACCATCCATTAGAAGGCATTGAACACCAACACTAACCAATTCATTCCTGTATCTCTGGAAACACTCCTGTATCATTTATTTAATGATTCCTTCACTTACGATTTAACAGAAACAAGAACAGGACAAACCACACTGCACCCTTGTATCTCTATTCACTTTTAATGATTAAGCAAGAGAAACAAACTACAGTATCTTCATTCTATTACAGAATAATGAATGTGCCCTCTTTGTGAATTACTAAATTACCACTTCAACAGAGCACAACACCAATACCATGAAAAGTCTTTAAGCATGGCAGTGTGCCCTGAAATAAATTATGGACTTTGTGTCCATTATAGAACTGTAAGTGTTTTTTTTTTTAATTTGTATATCAACTCTTGGCAGCTGAAATATCCATCAGGCATTCCACAGCGCTTTTCAAAGCTTCAGAGAAGTAGTCTAACTACATTCTTGAATTAAGAATATGAAGTTATTGGGGTGTGGGGGAATTAAGGAGAAAAAAGCATTGAGCATTACAAGAGTAAAGGAATGCTTTAATAAATTAGCAAAAATTATTAGAAATAACAAAGCTCTCTATATAGCAAAAATCCAGTTATAACAACTCAGCAATTAGAGGATTATTGCTAAAAACAAAGGATTGCTTTTAGCTTGTGTTGGCAAAAGATAATAATGTTGAAATGGTGATTAGAAAATGGGGAATTTCCAAGCTGACACTTTAGGCTTTTCTAGAGGGTTTTACACCTGCAGTTGGGCTATTGAAAGTAGCTAGTCAATAGCAGCATTCAGTGTACCACAACCACTCAAAGGAAATATTCCTCTCAAGATCTGAGTGAATACCTATAATACAATATAGAACATAAGAACATAAGAATGGGGCCATACTGGGTCAGACCAAAGGTTCATCTAGCCCAATATCCTGTCTTTTGACAGTGGACAGTGCCAGGTGCCCCAGAGGGAATGAACAGGACAGGTAATCATCATGTGATCCAACTCCTGTCGCCCATTCCCAGCTTCTGGCAAATAGAGGCTAGGGACACCATCCCTGTCCATCCTAACTAATAGCCATTAATGGACCTATCCTCCGTGAATTTATCTAGTTCTTTTTTGAACCCTGTTATAATCTTGGCCAGGGGTCGGCAACCTTTGGCACGCGGTTCGCCAAGGTAAGCACCCTGGTAGGCCGGGGCGGTTTGTTTACCACAGATTTACCACAGGTTCAGCCAATCGCGGCTCCCACTGGCTGCAGTTCGCCGCTCCAGGCCAATGGGGGTGGCGGGAAGTTGCGGCCAGCACATCCCACGCTGCTTACCGCAGCCCCCGTTGACCTGGAGCAGTGAACTGCGGCCAGTGGGAGCTACGATAGGCCGAACCTGTGGATGTGGCAGGTAAACAAACCAGCCCGGCCCACCAGGATGCTTACCTTGGTGAGCCACATGCCACAGGTTGCCAACCCCTGGTCTTGGCCTTCACAACATCCTCTGGTAAAGAGTTCCACAGGTTGACTGTGCATTGTGTGAAAAAATACTTCCTTTTGTTTGTTTTAAATCTGCTGCCTATTAATTTCATTTGGTGACCCCTAATTCTTGTGTTATGAGAAGGAGTAAATAACAGTCCTTTATTTACTTTCTCCACATCAGTCATGATTTTATAGACCTCAATCATATCCTCCCTTACTCGTCTCTTTTCCAAGCTGAAAAGTCCCAATCTTATTAAGCTCTCCTCATACGGAAGCTTTTCCATAATAATTTTTGTTTCCCTTTTCTGAACCTCTTCCAATTCCAGTATATCTTTTTAGAGATCGGGCGACCACATCTGCATGCAGTATTCAAGATGTGGGCATACCATGGATTTATATAGAGAGACTATGATATTTCTTGTCTGAATATCTATCCCTTTCTTAATGATTCCCAACATTCTGTTTGCTTTTCTGACTGCTGCTGCACATTGAGTGGTAACAGCTAATTTACACCCCATCATTTTATATGTATAGTTGGGATTTATGTTTTCCAATATGCATTATTTTGCATTTATCAACATTGAATTTAATCTGCCATTTTGTTGCTCAGTCACTCAGTTTTGGGGGATCCTTTTGTAGTTCTTTGCCGTCTGCCTGGAACTTCACTATCTTGAGTAGTTTTGTATCATCTGCAAATTTTGCCACCTCACAGTTTACCCCTTTTTCCAAATCATTTATTAATGTGTTGAATAGGACTGGTCCCAGTAAAGACCCCTGGGAGACACCGCTATTTATCTCTTTCCATTCTGAAAACTGACCATTTATTCCTACCCTTTGTTTCCTATCTTTTAACCAGTTACCAATCCATGAGATCACCTTCCTTATCCCATGTCTTATCCCATGGCAGCTTACTTTGCATAGGAGCCTTTGGTGAGGGACCTTGTCAAAGGCTTTCTGAAATCTAAATACACTATAGCCACTGGTTTCCCCATGTCCACATGTTTGTTGACCCTCCCAAAGAAGTCTAGTAGATTGGTGAGGCATGATTTCCCTTTACAAAAACCATGTTGACTCCTCCCCAACAAATTATGTTCATCTATGTGTCTAACAATATTGTTCTTTACTATAGTTTCAACCAGTTTGCCCAGTACTGAAGTCATGCTTACCAGCCTGTAATTGCTGGGTCACCTCTGGAGCCCTTTTGGAAAAATTGGCATCACATTAACTATCCTCCAGTCATTTGGTACAGAAGCTGATTTAAATGATAGTTTACAGAGTACAGTTAGTAGTCCTGCAATTTCACATTTGAGTTCCTTCAGAACTCTTGGGTGAATACCATCTGGTCCTGGTGACTTATTCCTGTTTAGTTTA
The DNA here is from genome assembly GCF_020497125.1 of Mauremys mutica. Taxonomy (NCBI): domain Eukaryota; kingdom Metazoa; phylum Chordata; order Testudines; family Geoemydidae; genus Mauremys; species Mauremys mutica. Next base: position 287,377,730 of record NC_059072.1, on the reverse strand, counting down.
TCAGTTTGTTCCAAAACCTCCTCTAATGACACATCAGTCTGGGACAGTTCCTCAGATTTGTCACCTCAAAAGAATGGCTCAGGTTTGGGAATCTCCCTCTCATCCTCAACTGTGGTGACCAATGCAAAGAATTCATTTAGTTTCTTCGCAATGGCCTTATAATCCTTGAGTGCTCCTTTAGCATCTCGATCATCCAGTGGCCCCACTGGTTGTTTAGCAGGCTTCCTGCTTCTGATGTACTTAAAATTTTTTTTGCTATTACTTTTTGAATCTTTGGTTAGCTGTTTTTCAAATTCTTTTTTGGCCTTCCTAATTATATTTTTACACTTCATTTGCCAGAGTTCATGCTCCTTTCTATTTTCCTCACTAGGAATTAACTTACACTTTTTAAAGGATGCCTTTTTGCCTCTCACTGCCTCTCTTATTTTGTTGTTTAGACATGGTGGCACTTTTTTGGTTCTCTTACTTTGTTTTATTATTATTATTATTATTATTATTATTATTATTATTATTGGGGGTATACCTTTAAGTTGAGCCTCTATTATGGTGTCTTTAAAAAATTTCCAGCTTTCAGGGATTTTACTTTTGGTGCTGTACCTTTTAATGTCTGTTTAACTAACCTCCTCATTTTTGTGTAGTTCCCCTTTCTGAAATTAAGTGCTACAGTGTTGGGCCACTGTCGTGTTTTCCCCACCACAGGGATGCATTGTAAATTTACAATCTGCCCTGAGTAAGGAGGTGACATATCTGCACTGCCTCAGGAGAAGACCAAGAAAAGAATTGTTACTCAGAGTAACAATACACCTTTCTTGTTCCTGCTTTCCTCCACACTAGCTCATCTAGAACCTAGGAGTCCTGATTTCCAGGATTGCACTGTTGTCTAGCAAACAGTTGTGTAATTCACTCAGCAAAGTGTGTGTAACATCTCCACACAGAAGTAACTGCATACTCTTGTTATCAGTTACTTCTTTACTTTAAGTGGTAGCAGTCACTGTTGTGGATCTTTATGTCCTGGGTTCTTATCCTCCTATAACTCATGGAAAAAGTCAGTATGGTTCCATGTGATGAAAATTTTGCATTTTTAAATAAAACCTAGGCACTTACATACAAAAAATGTGTGAAAAGAACATGAAGGTTGCAAAGTCAATCACTTAAAAGTAAGGATATGCCAGATCATGCGCACAATCTTAATTCAGCCTCTTTGTGTATATGATTTATGCTCTTGTCTTTACTTACATGATCACATACTATTTGTTCTGCAGGATCCCTGCCTCATTCAGTGCACAGGATAGACAGTGAAAAAGGCAGGGGGTTGCAAGAAGAGAAAACATCTGTTCTTTTATTGAATGCCTTGCACTGGAATCCAGGGGACTATATCATAATCCTTACACACAAGAGTTCTGAATTAAGGTTGAGTGGGCAATCTTAATTTTGACATTTCCTAATCCCGTTCCCATTGTGCCAGATACTATATATGCCCATTGTGAGAGACAGTCCCTACCCTGACATGCTTAAAATCTAAATTGACAAGGCAGACAAGGGTAATATCATCTCTATACAGGGAAATGAGGCACAGACTGGGCAGATTTTCAAAAGTATTTAGGTGTCTGACGATAAAGATAGAGATAAAGATAGAGAATTACCATATATCTCAGTAGGAGTTGGACATCTAAGCACTTCTGAAAAACCCACTAGATGCCTATCAGCATCTTTAGGTGCCTAAATACATTAAAAATATGGCCAGAGAGATTAAATGACTTGGACAAGGTCAAACATTTTCCATAAGCTCTGATTTGCGTACATCGGGTTTACGTAACTCAGAGAGTGTCTGTACTGTCTCCCATTTCCCTCCTCACTTCCCCCCTTTCTTTTTAATACTTGACCTCACTGTGATCTGTAGTTCCCCTTGTTTTGTTTTTCTGCACCTTAGTTTTCTTTCATTTTCTATAAATCTCAGTTTTAAAATTAGAAATTAATTTCTTCACTTTGTTAGTATCAATACTGCCATTTCCTGCACCTAATTAATAGTATATGTCCTGACTTGTTCTCGCCTTACACCCAAGTCTCTTCCTCTACATGCTACTAACTTGTCTGTTGTGACAAAAATATGGCAAGGACATTGATTCTTGCATTATTTTTATCAGTAATAGTATGACCCAGAAGGATGATGCTTACAAATCCCACCATCATGGCTGAGAGCGCAAGGGTGGGGGAAAGGAAGAAAATATAAGCATTGATAAAATATAGGCAAGTTTATAAGAAAGTGCTTCTATTCTTTGTCTCTATACATTTTGTAACACTGTGAGGCAGATATGAGATGAGATTTTACATGAAGTTCACCAAAAATATGTCAAATTATTTGTGGACGTAGTAGTAGCATTTCAGAAAAGTGAATATACTCACACAGAACAAATACAAGTACCTCTTTTCACAAATAGGATGGTGCGTTAGGTCAACAGTTTAACTTGGAATTGAAGCAGAACAAAAATTACTCAGTGAAACACAGTATACATTTATGAGAGAAAATCTGAGTCTAATATGATGCAAAATTTATACAGCTAGAATATATTTTGTGTGCATATATGAAGGATACTGAACTGTACACACATGTATAAAGTTTATATTACATATATCTTCATGCTAACCATGGAATAAATTCATTTATTTTTCTGACCAAGTGATAAACTGCATTATTTTGCACCTTTTTGCTTCCCACTGAATTCGTTCAGTAATGCACCCTGACAGAATTACAAATAACATTATAAAACTTTTATCAGCTTTCAACTAGCTGCCAGGATTTATTTTGTAAAGAAACTTACCCCAAAAATAAGGATAATGGAAGAAGAGGTACTGATAATTTCCTTTGCTGTTTAGTCCTGTATAAGAGAGAGTTCTGAAGTCCAGCATCTTGTGAGCTATCTGGGTCATTTTCATATCATACACATAGCATTTGCATTTAGCCCAGGTGATTTGCAAGACACTGAACCTTAACGTGACACTGTGATGCATAGGCTAAGATGTTTAGCATTAAGTGTGGAATACATTTTAAAACTCTAAATATTATCTCTTTTTTCTATCCAAGGCCTTTTAATGGTAATGTAGGGACATTGGCTTTATAGTTGGAGGGATATGAAAAATAGTGCAAATAAATAATTGAAAAATCCTAAAAAGTGTCTGAGATGGGGGGGTACTCACCACGCCGGACCTGAGAGAGCTGAATTAGGCCAGGTGGGTACAATCAGCCAATTAAGCGGCAATTTACAGGGGAGAAATTTAGGCTAGGAGGAGGCAACTAATTGGAAGCAAGCTCACTGCTGAGGGAGCAGGGATAGTTTATAAGCCAAGAGACTGGTAACAAAGAAAAGGGCTGCCGGGTGGTAGTCACTTTCTCTAAGGGGAGGAAAGGAGGGATAGGAATTTGAACTTGAATTCCTGAGACCTAATAGACCTGAGAAGAGTCTGGTAGAGTGAGTGAAGCGAGGTAGCAAGTAATCTAGGGGCAAGAGCAGTCAGGCTAGGGAAGCTGCAGACCTTGACTGCCTGGTAAAGGGCCCTGGACTGGAACCCAGAGCAGAAGGCAAGCCTGGGTTCCCCTACCAATCACTGAAGAGTGGTACTTCTTGGGGCACTGAACAAAAAATCTGCCTGGGTCATTGCAGGAGTGACAGGGTCAGGGCAGTGGGTATGAGGACTGCTGGGTGCTGCTTGGGCAGAAAGACTTTGCAGGATTTTATCTTGGAAGGGGAAACCACTTAGTGACCTGGCTGCAGAACTGAGTCATAAAGAGGAAGCTGCAGCATCTGGAGTGAGAGAGGGGCTGCAGACAGATAGAGAGAGCAACAAAGAGTGACAGAGTGCAACAACAGGAAGGCGTTTTGGCTTGGGGGAGCTAATCCCTAGACTGACCAGGAGGAGGCCTCACTGAGTAGTGAATAGAGCACCCTGTCGAGCTGTCCCAGAGTATTAGATACATAAGGTACCAAGGTAATCATCTGTGGAAATTGTATTTAAATTCCTTTTCTTAAATAAAGACAGCTTTCAATATTTGCATCATGTTAGAGCTGCTTTCCTTTCTAGTGGAAAGAGGGCAAGTGCTCTGGCAGAACATGTGATTATCAGTTACAAAGTGAGGCAAATGGGATCATATAGAAAGGAACTGGTTCAGATATCACACATGAGAAAATGAGTGGTACAATTGTGGAGGAGCAAGGAAGCAGCGAGAAAGAGTAATAGAAGCAAAGGACAAATATTTACAGAGCCTTTCGACTGACTCATCAATAGGTATTCTGCCCACAAGGAAAGGGCAGACGAGGATCTTGAGGGACCTTTGTATGGGCATAATACAGATCTGTACTCTGACCAATAACCAAGAGTACAGATGTACCCACAGATTCTTCCTTGTTCATTTCAAAGACCAAGTCAGAAATCTGTAACAAATATCCCAAGGTAGAGGGTGGCATTGGAATAAGACAAAAATAGGCTTATAATAAAAGCAATAGTGAAAGCTAAAAATAGTAGTACTGTGACATGACATGTTCCACCATTACAAAGATTACCATATAAGTAACATTTTCTAATGGCATTATTTAGTAATAATTATCATATTTATCATAGTAGTGCCTAAAGACCAACCAAGAATGGAGTCCCATTCTGCTACATTCACCATCCATGCAGAGGGCACAGTGTGGTTGCAGCAAACAGCATGATTTTTGGGGGGCGGGGGGATTAGCTTGGAGGGGATAAGCTGAAGGGAAAGGGCAAAATGGGGACAGTGTAGTGGGAAGAGGCTAAGGGTAGCAACTGTGGACTAAAGCTGAGGTAAAGACACTGTGAGGGGGTTTACAGCAAACAGCCAATCAGCACAGGGCAGAGAAAGGCCAGTCAAAACTCTAGAAAGTTCTGTGACTGTCCAAGGTCCCAGCTGTGGCTGCTACTGCTCCTACCAGCTGGATTCTCTGGCTGGTTCCTCCCTGCAGTTTTTCCCCAAGGCCATATGGCAGAGTGTGAGGGAGGCACCACTTGGGTTCTAGTATGCCCCAAATGTATGTGTGAGGTCTCCCCTAATGGTGCTGTAAGGAGGGATGGCCTTGGCTGGCCCCCATTTTATGCCATTCCTTTATTGCATTTCAACAAACAACCTGTATCACCATTGTGATAGGCAGAGTAACATGCATATGAATGCCATTAATGTCATGTATTCAGGGTTCAGTGCCGACCATCACTTCACATTATGTCATGTAAAGGTTTCAAATGCCATATCCTGTGCTGCCCATTTTTACTGACACCCAACATCCTAAGCACTATAGCGTTTTGTCAGTTCAGCAGATCCAAAGCCATCCATCACTGCTGTTGTTTCTGTCATTTGCATTTAACTTCAGCATCAGCCAACAGCCTGCAGTCTTGGTTACTGATCAGTATCATAACTACTGTCAGGTTCGGGGAGGAGGGAATCATTCAAAAATTGGATAATGTGATGGTTGATATGGATGCTTTTCATACCAGGATTGCTATACTATGTTTGATATTAGTGTTCAGGAATATTTACGGCATGGATTTTTCCAATCTGCTTAAACTTTAAAGGCTTCCATTAGCACGCTACAAAAGTAGGGTGTTAAAAAATGTTTGTTTTCTGCTTACCAAGAGCAGCAATCCAGGATGTACAGCCAATCTGCAAACTACTGAGATTCAGAGAGGAATTCAAGAGCTGCTCTATCTTTCAAACCTGCAGAATTTAGAGATGGGTGCAAACTGCAAATTTCACTGGAAGTGTTTGCAACAGAATGTGCTGGTTTTAAAGGTACAGGCTCCCTTTCCATGCTGAAATGATAGCAATAATAACTACCTTGACTCTGCAAAGCACTTAAGCCCATGCTTAAATCCCATTGATTTCAATGGGATTTAAGTATGTGCTCCGGCACCATACTTGAATAGGGATGCATTCGTGAATTAGGCCCAATATTAATAGCAAGAACAATTTGTACTGATACATTCCATCTCTTCTAGGGAAAGGTGGCTAGTATTTCTTTTAGAGTTTTGCACCAAATTCATTATTTAAAGCACTCAAATTCCCTTAAATATTAGGGAGAGGAATGAGCTACATCATAACATGTACTGTGTTTGTTTAAAAGAAGAGATGGATCTAAGTTAAAATTCCAAGTAAATATCTCTGAATTATAGATACAATAGGCCTCCTTTCCAGAAGAATTTGTAGGTCATGTGTCTCTTGGAATTTTATTCCAATTGGACATATGTCATTTTACTGTCGGGTAACTTTATTTTTTCTGTGTGCTTTCCAGACATGTAAAAATAAAAATGCTTTCCAGAAAAACAATGTCTGCTAATTAGCTTTACTGATTTTATATGAGTCATTAAAATCAATGTTAAACCTTTTGCTATACATATTATACACACATATTTTGTTAAAATAACATTAAGGTTGCAATGCCAAGCACTCAAAAGTTAGGGAAATTGGAGAATTAAGGTTACCTGTGCAACCTTAATTTGCCCCCCCCTTGTGAGGATGCATTATGATATAGTCTTTAATTACATGATCACTTAATTATATGACTCCTTATCGCAATCTATACCATCTCTCCCCTCACGTCCATTTCTTATCCTTGCTGCATTCTAATAAGGAGGCTTCCTCCTCCACTGTCTGGGTGACAGCAGAGGGACTATTGATATCCACAGAAGAGTCAGTCTCCCTGTTCTCATTTCCCGTGCCTGGCTCTGGCCCTAGCCTGACCTGTAGCAGCCCAGATCTGCTATTGCCCCCTGAAATCGTGCACTCAGTGGAGATGGATTTTTCAGGGAATTTAGCTGTAAAACTCAGGGAAGTCTCAACTGAGCACATGCTAAATTGCAATTTTCAAAGGTGTATAACTTGGCCAAATTTCAGAGGGCTGGCAAAAAGGTACATCCCTAAAAACAAGGCCATCTCCCTGCCAAATGTCATGTCCCAGATCCAAAGAATGGGGTCATTTAGAGCTTCTCAAAGAAAATGTTGCCAGAATATTTTTAACTAAAGCAAAACAATGTATTTTTCTCTAACCTTGTTCTCAGATTTCTGACCTGTTTTCACTGAAATTTTCCAAAAACTTTCAGCCTGAGGCAGACACCTGTCCTGGAAAGTTTCAGCCCATATGATTAATACTGGCAAAGTTATAAGCAACTTAATACAGGGTCTTATAATGACAATTATCAAGCATCCTCAATAGGAGGAGCTACCATCCCCTCCTATAATGCATGCATGCATGCATGCCCATGTATGTACATTGACATATAATATGCACACACTGAAAGGATCCATTATATTGTTAAGCTGGGAGTAAAACAATTGTCCGTTATGAATCATATTACTGAAGCTTTAGTTTATTATCCAAAGGCTAAGGACAAAATGAACGATCAAAGAAACAATTTTCACTTGAGGTATTTATTTGTTATTGCTCACAGAGGTTATAGGTCTTTGTCTTATTAATTATATGAAAATAGTTTGAATTTTTTCTTCACTGTCCAAAGAAGCTGAAATGTACATATTTTCATGACAGTTCAACAAGTGCTCAACAACTTCTTGGTAGAAAGATCATGCTATGAAACTTGCCAATTGTTAAAATTAGTAATGCAAGTCACAGGTATATGAAAGTAGGGAGCTAATTTGAAATAGCTCAGGATCTTAATTTTTCCACATCTTTACTTACCTTTCAAATTGTGATACTACAGAGAATCCCTTTTTTAAAAGAAAATATAAGGAACAATGAAAAATCCTGGATCCTTTGCTTTACAGTTATTTCTGATACTACAAGAATTAACACTAAACTAATAGTACATTAGTTAATCACCATATTGCAATGGAATTTCTGTGGATGCACATATTATGTGGATATTAATACATTAGTTCATCATGATTAATCTTAGAACAATTAATATTAAGTGAATGAATTAATGACTGAATGATCAGCCATTTATTACCAAAGAAATCCGTGCAATTACGTTCCTCCTGTATTAAACATTTTTAGTTCAAAAGAATTTTCAGATTAATGCAAAAATGATAGGAAAAGGCTCAGGCTGCAAAATGATTTCAGTTTCAAATCATGTAAGATCAGAGATTTACTTACAGAATTAGGAGCACTAAATGAGCTATCACTTGTTTTAATGAGAAAGCATGGCCATTCATATACAATATGATGGATTCAGCTCAGGGTAAACATATATTTTTTCTGCATTTAACCAAATAGTTGTAAGCACTTTGTTTTTCAGGAGAATGATGACAAAAGTACTTTGGGACTTGACAGATAGCCCTTACTGAGAAGCACGTGGTTGCTAGTCTGAAATTAGTGGTCTGAAAATAACGAAGTTATGAAGATTTGAAAATGCAAATTCCATCTTTGGATATTGAGCCTCATCCCATAGAGAGTCACATTTCAAATTACTACAGACCCTGTCAGCATGAATTTAGGGCTCCTTCCCCACTCCTAAGTGAACAACTCTCCTCACACCACTCTATTCCCAGAGAATGAGGCACTGGCAACTAGGGACACCATGGAAGAATATCTCCTGAAGGGGCTATACAAGCATTGGAGCCAAATAACTCCAGTATGGACATGCTCAGGAGTGAGTTTTCAATCCCCCACCGAGCAAGGCTTCCAGTCCTGATTACGGGCTACTTAAACACATAGTTTTTCAGGGCCAGATCCTCAGCCCCACTCCAATTCCTATGTGCAGTTCCTGGAAAGGAGTTGAAGGCGGATGTAACTAGCTGCCTGGACATTACCATATGTGACATGGGAGTTGGTATTACTCTTTCCTACACCACTACCCTTCTTATCTCCTGAGTGTTGCTAAGCTCTGATAGTCCCTGGCTCATATACTGGCAAAGAGCAGAATTAGTCCTAGTACTCCCATGTGTCTTTCTCTTCAGCAGCACCCAGCATTTATTGTGTGCTGCTGAGAACTGAGCTCTTGAATTTTAGCCCTTTTTCTGAAGCAGTGTCTAAAGACAAGATGCTGTGGTTAGAATATTTTAAAATGGAAAACTACTTTCCCCCTTTTGCTGATTGAAAATTCCTGAAATGGAGAAAAAAATCTCTTCAGGATGGTAACAAACATGGAAAGTTTCAGCTCAAAAGAAAAAAAATATGTTAAGCTAAGTATAGGGAGGGATAGCTCAGTGGTTTGAGTATTGGCCTGCTTAAATCCAGGGTTGTGAGTTCAATCCTTGAGGAGGCCACTTAGTGATCTGGGACAAAAACCAGCATTTGGCTCTGCTAGTGAAGGCAGGGGGTAGATTCAAGGTCCCTTCCAGTTCTAGGAGATAGGTATATCTCCTATCATTATTATTATAAACATCTGATGACCAGGGTTTATAAAGTGCTGCATTTTGCAATCTGTACTATTACTAGCAAAAGTTTTGTTTGCAAGTAACATAGATAACACACATTGATTGACCACATTTACTCACAAAGCCAGTGTGACTGACCTTTTGCTTTGTCTTGTTACATTTTGGTCACATTAAAAAAAGGTTTTGTTTTACTATTTAATTTTGTCAATATAATATAAGGCAAACATTCAAGTAAACTTTGGAATGCATTAGACACAATGCCCACATGCTCAGAGGACCATCAAGCAGGCTATTGTCATGTTGCAATGAAAAAGAAGAAAAAATATGGACAAACTGTGTATTCTTTCCCCTCTTTTTCACTGTTGCTCCATTTTTGTCCATCTGGCCCACAGGTAAATATGGAACTGCTTACAACACTAGTGTATCAGCAAAAATAAAATTATATCAGGTGTATATTTCCCAGAAGATTAATCAGGGTCGTGAGCAGTGAGTAGGGAATATCACACTGGTAGCAGAAATGTATATAGTGGTGCATTCTTCTAGCGTGTTTAATGCAGTTTCATAGTTACAAATTAGAGTGAGACTGCAATCTAAAAGGAAAAAGAGACCTGAGAAGCAAAATAAATCTGATCTGTGTAACACGTATGTTATGTCAGTATTGAATTTGATGTGATAATGCTGTTCTCTTGGCAGATAAGTACCATGCTATCAATAAATGTACATTTATTATGCATAATACTTTGCCTTTCTATATAAGCTTTTATCTAAGGGTCACACTTGAGTATCATTATCACCATTTACAGAATGGAGAAGTCCAGAACAATAAAGGCCAAATTCTCAAAGAACTTAGTGTACAGGCCTAATGCACATTTTCTTTTCTGTGTGCGCAGAATGGGGTGTATACCACACACCACAGGTGAAAATTAGGTCAGAACAGAATGCAGCCAAAATATGGGTACACACACAGTGCCCCCATCACTAGGGTTGCTAATAAAGATTCTGTGTGCCATTCATCTATATTGTCAACCTGCAACCCAGATCTCCAGAGTGATACCTCATTTTTTCTTTTTGAAGCAACATTCAAAGAGCACTGGAATAAAATCCAGGTGCTTCACCACTGACAGAAATCAGAGAATGTTAAAGAATAGTTTGTGTTTGAAGAACGTTGCAACAAATGAATGGTCAAGAGAGTATGCTCACAATCTGTTTGAGTATATGTGACTCTAATCACTGTGATAGCTGAACACCTCAGAGTCATTAATGGATTTTAGCCTCACTACACCTGTGTGAAGTAGAGAAGACTTATCCCCATTTTATAGATGAGGAACATGGTAGATTAAATGATGAGTCCAATGTCCCACACTAAGTCTGTGGTGAACCAGGAATTGAACCCAGATCTTGAGTCCCTATCAAGTGCCCTTACTGCTAGAACACCCTTCTAACCCCCTACATCTTCTCCCCCCCACCCTGGTCTCTTAATTTCCCCCCGAAAAATCACTTAGTTCTTGGATTTCACACCCTCCACACAGCACCTCTGTACAGGGATCTCAACAAAAGTTGGTAAAAGTAAGTTACTGAGCCTTTAATAGGATTTGGTCTTAATATTTTGAAGGAATGGGGATCCAGGAGAAGCCAACGCTCTCCACAAGTTATGGTGATTCCATGCACATGGTTGGAACTAGTCCCTGAATGGGAAGAGCTGCCAGGTGCATCTGTCTTGAATTTATCATCCTTATTCTGTGAACACTTCTACCTTGTGGTCTGCAGGTGCCCAAATCAGTTTGTCCTTGTAAATTTGAAATGAATGCTGACTGCTGATATCCTGGAGCTATGCAGAGCCTTGTGAGTTACAAGTGTGGCCAGAGCAGTATTGAACTACTTGGGGCCTCATGGCAAACACAAAGGAGTGGACATAGAAGATTTAACCAAGACCCAAGGTAAATTCTTACCTGTGCCAGATTTCCCAGCTCTGCCCTTGTTCCCTCCTTTGCATGTAGGCTCCATTCACCATCCAGGGGCAGAGGGAAGTTGACACACCGTTCAGTGTTCATCCTTTTTATTTCTGTGATTATTGCAAACTAAATTTCATTTAAATCTTCAGAAAAAATCATATCAAATGGGTTGCAAACACCTCCGTCAAATCGTTTTTTATTGGAACACATGTCACGTGCTCTTGTCACGGCATGGGCTCAGCTGATTATGGTAACGAGGAATACGATCACTTTTTATTAAATGTTTCCAAAAAACTGCACCTATCCTGATTTATATTGAAATACTTTTTGGATCATATTTAAACACCAGTGTGTCACTCAGGGTTGTTATTGGTGTCCATTATACAGTTTTTTTTATATCTCCTTTTTTTTCCCACCCATTGCACCACATTTGGTGTCAGTTGATATAATCAGAAAAAATATCATTAACTTCCAAGTCATTTGCCTTGAAAAATCAACCTTTTCCAAAGTAACTCCTAGAAAGATCTCAGAACATCTGAAAAATGAAAAACAATAGTTAGCCTTGGAATCTATCAGTCTATGAATCTATGCTATTTTAAGTGCGAATGGTTTCACAAAGCCCAACACTTCTCAATGTGGCTGACTTTATGCTTGGCACTCTTCAAGATTCTTTGGAGAAACAAGTGCAAATATTCTTAATGAGATATACTTGGCCTGTTCCTACAGACAACGAAGCAAAATTGATTCCACAGGAATTGCAGCCACTTAGCCCAAGCTTGAATTTAGCCTGAACCGCATGTAGTAAAAAAATAGACTATACAATGCAAACTTAACCTTTGGCCTTAATACTCGCTATAAGGAATGACAATTTTGGTCTTTGCTTGTTTGCTACAGAGGTCTGAGAAGACAGTCTCAGAAGATAAATATTGTCAGCTGTTGCACCTTAATTGAAAGGATGACGGTGCTGAATCTTTAACAAAGACTTTCTATTTTCAAAACGTTGTTTAGTTACATAAATTTGATAGATATTAACAAAAACGAAAAGAGTTTTAAACAGCCTGCCTAAAAATTTGAAAAATCATTTCTTACCTCTGTTGCTCAACTTTCACTTCTTGGATCTTGTGATGTCACAATTTCATTGGCTCTCCAGCATCACAGAATCTTCTGTGTTAGACAAGGCCTTCATTTTAAATTCAAACAGCAACAATGAAAACTCTACCAACCTTCAGGTCTTATTTATGCATCATAAAAGAACACAGAAAAAACAAACCCAATTATTTTCCTTTAATTCACCTTTAATAAACTTTATAGATAGTGGAGAGAACATATTTAAATTGATTAGAGACACTTAAAAACACACTTAGTTGCCAGATGTAGAAGAATGAGTCCTAGTTAAATATGTGGATTTGCGTGATATTCAATGTCTCAAAAAACAAAAAATATTTAAGGACTTCCAAATGTGACTATCAGAGCTTATTCACTCACAGATTGGAACTTATGACTTTGGACAAATCATTTATCCTCTCCTTGCTCCTTTTCTCATGTGTAAAATTGGGATAATACCATGGTTTTATCCATGGGTTTATCCAACAGGCAGTGTTGTGAAGCTTAATCAGATGTTCATGAAGAAGTTTGAGATTATCTGATCAAAGGTGCTATCTAAATACAAATAATTATTATTTTTGTCTGGTATAGGAGAGCATCCTTCAGTTGTGGGTTAAGGAAAGTGCTCCTGCTACTACTTCCTCAAAGGGGAGCCCATCACTTTAACAGAAGGGCAGAGAGAGAGAGAGATCCCTAATTGGGAACCCCATCATTTCTTCCCCACTGTCAGACTCTGAATCCTACTTTGGGGGAGAGGGTAGCCTATAGACTAAGGACCTTATAGAAACACTCTCCTCCTGACATCATCAGAGAGGCCACTTTCCCGGTCCTGGGATGCTGTTGGGGGAGGGAAAGAAAGCACTCAAGCTCCTCTCCAATGCCACCATCAGTTGGGCCAAACCCAAATAACTTGATTATTGGCTGACAAGTTCTATCCACATGTGGCTTGCTGAAAAGCTCCAATATTTATGCCACTTGCCAGATTAAAATATTCAATTCACCCAACTCTATTGGATGCCACAGGGTAATAAGATTCTCTCATCTAGAACAGAGGCCCATCTGTTTCATGCAGGGATCTTATTATACATAAGGCAAGGAAAACATGCCCCTCTTAGAAATTAACCTCAGGTTTTTAAATTATGCTTCAAGATCTCCCTTATAATATGTTCCTCTGGCTTCATTGGGTGAGATGATACTTGGTTTAAGGATATCATGCTAAGTAAGTGACACTTGCTACAAATTCTCTGCTGCCCTGTGCAGATAATGGAACATTTCATCAGCTTCGCCCCAGGAAACTGAACTTAATTTTTAACCCCTTTTTCTACTAGGACAAAGCAAAAAAGAAAAGCATCTTTAAAGTGTTTACTCAATCTAAACACTGGTTTGCCTAGCTGAAAACTTTGATATCATCCTTCCAGTTTCAGAGTACAAATATATATGGGGAAAGGTGACTAGCAAAATTCAGGGCAGAGAAAGTGAGGAAATGTCGCTTGCTACATTTGCATATAGGTAAACTTTGATTTCAGTTCTTTTGTCAAATCATGTTTCACATTCAGCATATTGCAAACTCTGTAAATAAGTTCATGTATTGTTTTTTAACAGTTCTTAAGGAAGGCACATCAGAAGTGGTAGCACTCAACTTGTTCTTTTGTCACTTGAAATTAAGTACCAGAAAAGACCAGATTTGCGTGATGCTTAAGAAAACAGTATCACCCATAAGATGACTGACTTGGGGGTGTGGTGGAATCTCCATCACTTTACGTCTTCAGATCAAGATTGGGTATCTTTCTAACAGATGTGCTACAGATCAAACAGAAGTTATAGGCTTGTTGCATAATTACTAGATGAGGTTCTATGGCTTGTGTTATGCAGGTCAGACTAGATGATCATAATGATCCCTTCTGGCCTTAGAAATCTATGAATCTAGGGCACTCTTATCTGATAATATAATACAAGTAAACAAATAATACTTTGCCCTACAATATCACCTTCAGTCTAAATACTTTAAATTGTCTATCAAGCATTAATCCAATTTATAGCCTCAGCATTATAGTACTAAGCCTCATAACACCTACGTGAGGTAGATATTAACACTGTACAGATGTGGGAACTGGGGCATGGAAAGATACTCTAAGCGAGGGGTTTTCAAGCAGTTTTTCACAGTATGGATTACTTTGTAATACAAAGTCAACTCTCAGGCCATCTCTCCTCCCATTCATAACTGCATACCATCAGTAGTTACTTACACAGGGCCTGATCCAAAGCCATCTCCCACTGACTTCTAGGGACTTCAGTGCAGGACCACAGAAAAATGATATAGGGAAAGTATTTAATATAATGTCAGCTTTCTTTTAAGGCAATTTTGCATCTGGAAATAATGAGGAAAACCAAGGATCATGTGACTGGCCAGCTTTTTGCAGACCACAAACCAGGGGCCGGTGGGCCATAGTTTGAGAACCACTGCCCTAAGCTATATGTATTGATATAAGTTACAGGTCATTTCTAAATAAATACTCAAGTTTAGTGCACATACATAAACAAGTTAGTTACTTTGGGCAATTTCATGTTCTGGTAATTTTAGAAATTGTTTTTTCAAATTAATAAATCTTCATTCATACAAAATATTAATATAATAATAGTAATAATAATAATTAATAATGAGCTCACTTACATGGAAAGTATTAACTACATGGCCAACTTTAAGATTCACCTAAGCAAAACTTTTGCAGGCAAACTACCATTTGGGTAGGTCTTTCAGGCTTTTTTTTTTTTTCCTTCTTCTTCTGCCCCTCTTCAGGAAATAAACCCAATGTTTAACAATTGAGTTTACTTTTATTGCTGTGCCCAAGGCAAAGTCTCAGATTGGGGTTCGCATTCTCAGAAGAACGACAGGTTTAATATATTTGTCACCACCTTGACAGGGTGAAAAATATTACTTAAATTCCGGTGTAAGAGATGGGCTTTTGTGAATCACATGTAATCCCCACAAAGAGATGGCATTCAGGAGCCCAAACCTCTCTTTTATTATAATATTACCGTAATGTTTGTTTCTAATTACTTCAGCTGTGATAGTTACTTCTTTTGTTCAACTATTCCCACTTTTGTTATTGTGCTCAACCCAAAGCTATGTAGGCATTGTATCATATTTACCAACTTTTTGAAAACCACATTATTTCTAAATAAATACCTTATTTTTCTCAACATAAAATGAACATTTAAAAAGACTGGAAATGTAAGGGATATAATTATCCACTATTATAGAGAAGCTTAACAAAAAACACAGCTGTAGGTTGATAAAAACGGAGTCTTTTTGAAGATCAAACAACATAGTGTCACATTAGCGAGTATCAGGTGAGGTGTTCAGGGTTTGCATCTAAAAATGCATTTGCAATTGTCTTTTGTCTTTATTTTCTAATTCATTTTTAGGGACTTTAAAGATCTGTTGTAACAGGACTCTTGTTACATTTAATAAGTGCCATGTTGATTGGCGTACTCTAAGTAGGCTTTCAGTTTGCCTGTGGGGAAATTTAATATAAAAACATTCAACATTCTTTTATTAGTGTTTTTTACTATTCCCAGTCCCATCAGACCTTTGGTGCAAGCAGTGTATTATTGAAAAGCTTATCTGTAAGAAGTGAGCCAAGGGGAAATTCAGCCTTTATTAATATTGACATCATGTTCCTGCACAATGGCTGTCTAAAGAAACTTTTCAATTGGATTTCAACTGCTTTGATGCAGTATAAATGGAAACAACTGAATGCATGATTTAACATAGAACAGTGAAAGATGTTGTATCCTGTATGCTGTAACATAAAGCATGTGTTCAGAGATATTACATAGCTACACTGAATGATATTTCTAGTAAACTTTTAGTTAGACTAGTAAAATGTTTTGGAATTTCCTTCAAGATTGATTAGATTTAAACTGTACTTGTATTTTTAAAGAGAGAATGGCTGTAACTACAATTTCATTTGGAGAGACAGTATATGAAGCAAAGAATTGGGAGTATATGAAGCATTGGGAGCCGGGAGACAGGGGTCTAGTTTTGGCTCTGCTAATGAAGCACTGTGTAGCCTTGGGAAAATCACTTAATAGGCCAGAGTCTCAGCTGATGGAAATTGGTGTAGCATCATAAACTTCAATAAGTATATTGATAGGTATACCTTTTATCATGTTCATAAAATAATCAAAATAAATTTAAATAGATTTAAATTACTTGTATACAACTGCCCAACTGAGAGTTCATCTACACTGTAAAACACCATGTCGAGAGACTTGGTTCCAACATGTCTCCCAACCTAGTTGTCTTGTTGCATAGAGGAGACCACACCATGTTTTAGCCATGTTCCTACATCTCATGCTACAATCTTGGACAGAGCAGGGGTTCTAACATATTTCTGGGACATGGTTAACACACAGTTAGGCATTGTTGTTTTTCATCATTCTAAGAACTTTCCATTGCACACATTATCATGACATATAAACACTTCACCAGATAAATTAAATTTGCAAGGTGAAGTCCCTAGTAGATTTTATGGAGTTGTATTCTCTACTCCTGTCCCCATTGTAGGATGTTCTAGTTAGGATACATATATCGATAATTTGTCTGTCTTTCTTTTTTTTTAATTCATCTCCCATTTATCTGGTTATGGAGGGTTAGCCTTCTCCAAGGGGAGGATCTTGCATTGTGCCCTGAAGGTCGTCAGACTTTGGATTATTGTGACCTCTTCTGGAAATAGGGCTCAGCCCAAACAGCTGAACCCAATCAGTGACAATTCCTTTATCTGCAGCTCTTCTGAGCATCATCTTGGGTTGAGTGTGCTGCATCATCCCTGAGGAGTGCAGTTATCTTGATGGGTCATGTATGGAGATAAGGTTGATGGAGTCTCTGGGTGCTGACCCATAGATGGGCTTTGATAGTGGAACCATGTTATAAAGTGTTGTAATTTCAGTATAGATGGATCCCTAAGGATCATTATTATTAGTTACTCAACATGTTAAAAGGATAGATTATTTGATGTGACTCACAAAGCTGAGTATAAATGTTGTTAAACTGTTCCCTGGTCTAAACTGCCAGTTTAATTTCTTCTAATTTTTCATTGCAATAGTTTTTTTAGTGTGTTAATAAAATGACTTCTGAGTCTCAGAATAGTTGCATGTCTTGGTGAGAAAATTAATGATAAACTGTTTTTGTTTTGAAATTTAAAATATTCAAGAGATAATATTATTAGGTTTGGAGGAATCAGGGAAAACCCAACCTGGCAGTCGATCACTTTTTTTTAAGTTATCCAAGTTTACTAGGCTCATGAGTCTCCCACAAGTGTTATTAAAGCTAATAGAAAGTCTAAGAGGAGCAACAACGAAAAGAACAGGGCAGCAAAAAATAATAATAAAAAATTATTAGATCAGTTTCAAGCTGGCCTTGAGAAGTCACAGGGCCATGATGACAGTCATCATTTATGCTAGAAATGCAATATGTCAGATACAGGAAACGTCATGGGAGAACGGCAATAGGAAAACATGGAGGAGGGGATGTAGTCCTAATATAGCCCTACCAGGGAGCTTTTAGGAGGTGGAATAGTCAGTCTTTAAGCTTTACAGACAGCCATATTATTTGAGAATGTCATTCAAAATAGTCTGTGATTTAAAAAAGAATCTGTTTTTCATTTTTAATCTTGATTTTGTTTTTGCGAAAATAGCAAAATTAAAGAGGCAGCACTGTCCTCTGATTAGAGCTTGATATCCAGGGTCAGGGGATCTGGACTGTAACCCTTGTTCTGAGCTCTTTGGGTGGGGACTGTCTTTGTTCAGTTCAATGGGTCGCTGATCAGTGACAAGGGCTCCTAGGCACTGCTGCAGTACAAACAGTAAGTGACAATGATGTTCACAATGTGTGTACTTGAGCAACTCACAAACTCTCAGGGTCTTGGTTTCCCCAGCTGAAAAAGTTAGATAACATATACCTACTTCTCAGGGGTGCGAGAAGGAGTAACCAATTAAAGTTTATATAGTACTTTGAGATCCTTGGCTTGAATGCCCTGAACAAAGGGTAAATTATTGGGCCTCAGTTCCCTACTACGTGAGAGCTGTGCTCAGATGGCTGTCCAGTTCCTTTATGGTGCCATCTCTGAGAGCAGCCTCTGCTAGGAGAGACACCCCCAATGCAAGGGGAATTCTCCATCCACTGTCTCTGGTCACTGTGGTCAGCAGCTAGGCCTATCCTTTCTAGAATTTTACTGGGAGAGAGAACTCAATTGCATTTTGGCTGCAATCATGAAAGAATGAATTACATACCGTTCTGAAAGAGCCTGGTCTTGAGAGTTTCTAAATATCCACAACTGCTGCTGACTCCCAGAGGAGCTAAAGGTGTTCAGCACTTCCCAGGCTCTTATTTCATGTCAATGTAGTGATTTGTATGAGTGTGCACTAGTCACATGACCTCATGTTTGCCAAATCAGAGCCAAAGGCCTAGCAAGCTAAGAGGGGAGGGGGATGTGCTTTGTTGAAAAATAAATGTGCATTATTTTCAAATGAGGGAGTCTAAACAGACAGAGATATTGCAAACAGAAGCTATGGAGACAATGCATGAAATTGAAATCATGCACTCAGAGATGTACTTCATAAATGAGTCAGGTACTAACTACATGTATGAGGTTCATAAGATGATTGATACTTCTCAAGTTGGTACGTAAAATGCCATTATTGGTCGTATCTCCATGAGCCTGATCTTTACTCAAGCAAGTAGTTTCTTTGACTTCAGTGGGAATAGTTGTGTGAATAAGGGTTTGCAGGATCAGGCCTTATATTGGAACATTAGTCCACTGGCTGCATTCTGACTGAAAAAAAACAAGCCCTTCCTCCTGCAAAAAATAAGAAGAAAAAAAAAAAAGAAACCCCAAAACACAGAAAGAACAGAAAACTTGAAACAATGGCAACCCTGGCTTTCTTAGTGGAAATGAGGAAAAACATAATTACTACTGTATATCTAAGATAGTCAGTTACAAACAAAACATAAGTATCTCATTGAATTACATCTTTTATAATAGCTGCTATGTTTATGTATCAATTATAACATTATACAGTGAGATTTATGTAATAGGAAAAATGTTTCTAAATTTTAAGTAGTTTTAGCTGTACAGTCCATTAAGGATCTTGATTGTTTTACTCTGAGGTTTTTGGATAACTCTGGATAAACTATTTTACAGGATATCATGTTGTATTGCTGTAAGAGATCTCTAAAAAGTTGATGTTACATTTAATTATATAAACAGGAACTATGAGAAAGCAGTCAAGTTACTGGCATGACTCATGAAATTCTGAATGCTCATGGTCCATAGCATGTAAATTAAGGCAATACAAAACATTGCCCTTTGTGCTAGTTTCACAAAAGGATGAAGATATTTTTATTTGTCTTGGGATTTTCCCCAGCTCTGCCTTGTGTCCAGTCAAACATGGCTTTTGCAGGTGAAAACTGCTTTTCACAGATCAAAATTGAACATAAGAGTGTCAGCATGCTGGGGAGCAAGTGAAAAAGTAACAAGGGCAGCTAAAGTTCAAAGGGAGGTTGGTATTTCATTCACTCTGGGGCAGGGATGAACAAGCTGGTTTGATCATAAAAAAGAACCTAGATGAACTTCCATTCAAAACACAAACTCAACAATTTTTCTCCTTTGAAAAAGTTCAGGTAACACTATTTTCACGTCTCTGTTTTTGACTGTGCTGGCGAGAGGTCAACAGGCACTGGTGGAGCCTGACAGCAGAGATATGAGACATAATAATAAAAAATGGAGATATACCTATCTCCTAGAACTGGAAGGGATCCTGAAAGGTCATTGAGTCCAGCCCCCTACCTTCACTAGCGGGACCAAGTACTGATTTTGCCCCAGATCTCTAAGTGGCCCTCTCAAGAATTGAATTCACAACCCTAGGCTTATTAGGCCAATGCACAAACCACTGAACTATCCCTCCCCTCTGTGTTAATAAGGTAGAACCCAGCTTCTTGTGCAGAGATAGCAAAGGAGTGGCAAATCGCACCCCCAGAAAGGATAATTATTAGGAAAGTTCAAGTTTCAAATCATGGCATTTCTTTGCCTCTACATGAGGGGTAAATGAGGAGAGTTCTTTTGTTGTTATGAAATACAGACTGTTCTCAGACACTAAATTATCAAAGCATAACCATCAACAACTAGACCACCTGACTTGCACCCCATGTAAAGCAGTGCTTCATTTGTAATGAAAGCGATGCTGGAGCTCAAGCAATTTTTGTACTTTCATAACTGACACGGTAAGCCCAGCAGTGCCAGAGCTATAAACTACCAAGCCAAGGGACGCCAGGGCTCAGCCCTGGAAAGCCATGGCACAAATTAAGCACTAGTGTAAAGCAATAATGGATCTCTTCACTCCCTTGTTTCCTCACTGATCTGCCGTCTCTGCCCTAAGCAAAAAACGAGCTCTTTAGCAGACCTAATCGTACAAGAGACCTTGAAGTGTGAACTTTAACATGCTGCATTTGAATTGAGGGTGGGGCAGTATGGTCTAGTGGCCTGAACACATGGTTGGGAATAAGAACAACATGAGCTCTGTCACTGATTTGCTGTGACTTGGCTTTGCTTTGATTTCCCTTTCTGCAAATAGGGATGACGACACTTCATAGGCATTGTAAGGATTAGTTAAGGTTTGTACAATGTTTGAATGTGCAAAGCACTGTGTAAGTGCTAAGTATTGTCAGTATACTGCATCTTTGATCCCAAGGATTCCAAAGTACTAATATTCAAACTGTACTTACTCCACACTACTCCATCAGCCAATAACATCCAGACAGTTCTGGGGTGCTTGACAAGGAAGAACAAACCTACACAATAAATTAGGGCAGTTCTAATGAAATTCTGGGAAATCTTCAACATTTTTTCATAGGGAGTGTGAGATTTACACAGAAAGCTAAAACTGTGTTTTCCAAACCCTTAAAAAACCCTAAATCAACTCAGAATGTAGGTGAACAACACTAGTCCAATAAGGATATTGGTAAGTGTTTCAACTTACATACACACACAGAAGACTCTAATGTAGGTGTTAAAGTTCACTTTATTATATATGAAAGCATTCTGCTAACCTATAATGATATCTTGGAAGAGCACTTTCAAAATCCTGAAAACTTAATACCACCTGAAAAGCATCACAGACTATAATAAAGCAGACTTGGATAAAACAGTTTAGCTCATAAATCAGAATTTCAGAATCTACTCCAGAATAACTAAAACAGAGGAAACAGTACTGTTTGCAAAGGAACTTTATACTAACTCTAAACAATGCATCTAATCAATAGAAAACAAACACATTAAAAGAAAGGAAATTAGTGAAGTCATTATACAAACCCAGCTGGGAGCACAGCTGCTTAAAGATGAAGCAAACTCTCCGATTTTTGATCTTTGGGAGTGCCTAATTAGACTACAAGCTAAAAAGTTGTTCTCACAGACTAAAAAAAAAAGGAAGCTTAATATTAGAAGCAGCCTTCTCTGCCATAGCAGAACAGTTTTCTGGAAAGCTGAATAACTGAGCAATACACAAATATTATTGCTGCAGTTATGGTAATACCGGTAATTATGCTTAATGAAGGGCTGCGATGTACACGTGCATGTTACTGTGTTACATATTATTATTTTTATTTGTATTATCATAGCTCCTAAGAACCCCAGTCATGGACCAGAACCCAATTGTGCTAGGCACTGAAAAGTCCAGAACAAAAAGACAGTCTCCAGCCTTACTGAGTTTACAATCTCAGTATAAGACAAGAGACAACAGATGGATACAGACAGACAAATGGAGGAGTACAAGGAAACCATGAGACAATATTGGTCAGCATGATAGGCTATTGTGCACACATACATACTTAGAATTTGCCTGTTATGTGCTATCCTTTTCCATTTAATAATGTAATATCCTGCTGTCCAGAATGGCAAATGCATATATTGCATGTCTGCAATGTTAATCACCTGTCTCAAACAAACCCATTAAAGAAGGCACTGCACGGCGAAGGGTATAACTCCATTGTGCCTAGGACCAACAGTTCTGCAGATCCTGCAGTGTACTAAATGAATTACAATACCTGCTCTAGATGCAGTGGGACATATCAATAACCAAATCATGGGCTTAATGTTGAATTTCTTTGCTTTTGTGAGCTCCTTTGAGAGCATTACTCTTTCTTCAAGGATATGGCACAGAAGTAAGGAAAGAGAGTGTTCCAAGTATAGGGACCAGATTGAAAAAGGCAGACAGATGAGGGGGAGAAAGCAGAGACAGAATTTGATAACGACCAAGTGTAATGCATATGTAGGAGGATGCAGACTAGAGGCAGGGTGTAATGTTGTTTTTCACTATACACATTTAACAGTATTACCTTGGGAGGATAAACCTGTTGTTACAACATTTTTTTTCTAGCCAGAGGATGTAATGAACTACCCTTCCATTTGAGGATGTGGTCCTACAGGCCCTGTCTAAACAGGAAAATGGACTGAGTTCTGAAAACTGATTCCAAATCTGACTTTAAAACTGTTTTCAGCTAATAAGGTTTTGTTACTAGGTTGAACAGGGAAATTTTAGAACATTGTTTTGAAAACTGGGCTTGAGAAAAAATTTTTTTCAAAGTTAGTTTGCACTGCACAGTCCCTTTAGTTCTTCTGAAACAGTTTCAAAAGAGTTGTTTGTTTTTTAAAAAAATCATACACAGTCCACAGCAGTGGCAAAAGCCATTTCAAATTAAATCGCTTTTAAGATCAGTTTTAAAACACTGTTTCAGAAGAGTGACAATTTTCCAGTGCAGTTAGGTCCTGAAGGGCGATATGGTAAAATGACAGTATCATCACCTCAAACTCTCTCATTCTCAGCTCCTAGGCTTAACGTTTCAGACAACTGAGTGCTAGAGAAGAATTTTGAGGTATCAAGTATATTTGAAAAAAAGATCTGTGAAGCATGAATGTGCAGTGAAATTTTTAAAATGTACATTGACTTTTTTGGAATACTGTATGTATGCTGAATATTAAACAAATACCTGAAGTTACTGATGTGGATCCTTAAAAGCAGTATTTCATTATGTGTAGTGATTTTTTAAATAAAATATTTGGCATAACACGGGAAGCATACAGGTGTAATCACACAGAGACCCAAACTCAGCAAACGCAAGAGAGGGGAAGGGGCAGAGATACGGACATATAGCAAAAGGTATGTAGGCTCATCACCTAGACAGTCTGCAAGCTAAGTGAATCAAGGTGTGTTGTGAAAGGAAATGCCTGTGCCAGATCCTCATGATTACAAAACTTGCCTACAGGTCTCATCTATCTTCTACTTGATGGGCACACTGATTCAATAAAACTAAAATCTCACCTTTCTCCTAAACTAAACCCACATTCTAGTGTTTAAGACTCAGTGAAGCACCATGGCAACAACAGGCCCATCAACCTTCTATTCTCCTCCTCCTCTCACACTTGTCTCATTTTCAGGATTCTGTAGGTTACACCTCTGCATCCTCACTCATCTTTTAGTTCTAGGTTTAGATGCACTCAGGCAGCCATGTTTCAGTTTAGGCCAAAGCCTAAATTGTGTGGGTCCCTGGTTAGTCAGCCACCAAACTACAGGGCCCCAGAATCCTTGAAACAGTGGTGGAGCTGCTGCTGCAGAATGCTATATGCAAGAGGTATTTAGAATGACTCAACCAGAATTCTTCTGGGGATTCTGACTGCCATGCAATCTCTCTAAATCCACTCCATCCACCTTATTGCCAAGCAGTACAGTGGCAGGAACACATTTCAGAGATGCTGTAGTAAGACAAGTCAGAACACATTTATAGGCGTATTTGAAGAATTCCTTTTTTGACACTATTAATGATCATAAGGTATAAAACAACATATCTAATTCTACTTATGAAACTTTGCTTTCTGCTGTGTCTCAGACCATCCTCCCTCTAGGGGAGGGAAGGGGAGCTTTAACTTTACAGTTAAGGATCACATCAAAGCCTTCAAAGTAGTTCTGAAACGAGATACACAATCAAGCTTCTAGAAGCCTGGAATCCACCAGGTTGCCATCCACCAGAGGTGATGTGTGCATTCTGGTTACTTTTATGTGAAATATTAATGTGAAACAAGTGGTCCAAATAGCTATGGATCTCTTCCCCCATCCCAAACTTACACAGATACAGTCTGCCAGAGATATACAGTAAAATAAGGAGTGTAAAATACATTCAATAACATAAAAATTGTCTTTTTTTGTTTGTTTTGTTCTCCTCCCATTTATTTATTCATTTTCCTATGTCCAATCCTTACTACCCTACTCCATATAATTTTTCTTCATTTCTCTCACTTCTGTCTACGGCTTCCCCTTTTCTAGTCCATGTTGCTCCTTTCTTTGACAAGCAGCATCTCTTTTCCTTTTATTTTTCCGACTTCATATTCACCTCATCTATTGTTCACACCCTTGCTTTTTCCCATGTTAGATGGTCTCTTGCGTCTTGCACCCCTTCTTTTTCATTGTCTGTTCTCCCATTTCTGTCCCTCTTGCTCCCATCCCTTTTGTCTTAGTCTTTCCAAATCTGTTTCCCACCACCCCCAGGGTTCCTAGTGATAACAGTACTAGCACTTCTATTGCTTTACAAACATTAATTAGTGAAAAAACCCTTCTGTGGTAGTTAATATATACCAACTTTACAAATGGGAAAGCAAGGCAGAAAGGTGAAGTGACTAGACCAGAGCCTCAGAGGGAGTCAGTCAGGGTTTAGAGCAAGGTTTAGAACACAGAAGACACCTTGCAGAGTGGATTGTGGTTTCTCCTGATATTGGGCCACCCCATCTTGTGGCCATGTGGTAATACTGGACAGGGGAAGGATAAAGGAAGCAGCTTGGATTCTCCCGCCCAAAGCTCAGTAGTCCCTCACTCCCCAAAAAAGGTTTGGAGACCTTCTCTTTACTCAGCACCTTCAAAATCAGGGACCATAAGAACAGATGCTTGCAAAGGAGCATAGAGAATGCTGAGATTAGCCTTGAAATCCGTAGCATCTGAAAAATCAAGTTGATTCAAGGCCATAGGCTTCACAGAACCCAGAAGGCAGATACCTATAGGTACAATATATGTAAGTGTGCCTACAGTGCTGTCTCTATAGATAGTGTGTATCTGTTGTTCTATCTATGAAAAGGGAGAAAGCTGTCATCATATCCTTCTAAGAGATCGTCAGTTCAGGAAATGTAACTGTTTATCCATTTGCCAGGAATATTTTCACCACATTTCACTGATAATTAAATGCAAAGAAACTATGAATTAGTTTATGATTTCTGATGTGTTTTTGCTGGCAATGGGACCATTTATTCTAGCACAAATATAGGACATTACTCTGGAAAAAAGATAAATTTCAATAAAATTGAAGAATAACCGCTGAGGGTGTTTGTTTTTTTATAAACATTATACACAGCTGTAGTAATGTTGGCAGAGATGTGTGCCAAAAAAGCTACACATTTGCTACTACAAACTGTTCATTTCACCCTTTATCCAGTAACAGCTGGTAAAATGGTATTTAAGAACTGTTTTGATTTAATCTAATGAGAAACTATGTTGCAATGTACTGTACTGCCTGCCGAAAATAATTGGACAAACATTGATTTTTATGTTGCTATAATAGTTTCATTTTCGATAAATAGGAATTTATATGCATGGCTGTTTGGTTCCATTCCTCTCTACATGGAGGCTGGATATTTGTTTGTGGGTGGGAAGCAGTTTCAAAATGAACTTTAGCCATTCTAGATGGAAAAGACCTTGCTTAAGCATTCAGTTTTGTATTCAACTGACATTAGGCCAGACTAACATCAAAGGAGAGCTGGACAGCAGTGCCTTCAGGGAGGCAGAAGCATACCAAAGCATATCAAACCACAGAAAGCAGAATAAACAACATTGAGCACATAATAAAGATGTAACAAGGGGATAGTATAGCCTGGTCTTTAACACTGAGTTTTGCACATGCACTAAATGTAATGTAATTTGTTCATCTGAATACCTGACTCCTATGCTGAGTCTAAGGCAGGGAGGGCCAATTTCAGCCTGCGGGCCAGATCCGGCCCATCAGGGCTTTCAATCTGTGGTGCAGTGGGGCTAAGACAGGCCCCTTGCCTGCCCTGGCCCTGCGCCGCTCCTGGAAGCGGCTGGCACCACATCCCAATGGCTCCTGGGGGCGGGGGGACAGAGGGCTCCGTGTGCTGTCCTCGCCTGCAGGCACTGCCCCCCGCAGCTCCCATTGGCTGGGAACGGTGAACTGTGGCCAATGGGCGCTTCGGGAGTGGTACCGACAGGCGAGGGCAGCGTGCGCGGCGGAGTTGCTTGCCCCACCCCACACCCAGGAGACACTGCTGGCCATGCTGGTCACTTCCAGGGGCGGTGGGGGCCAGGGAAGGCAGGGAGCCTGCCTTAGCCCTGCTGCATGCTACTGCCACCCCGGAGCCGCTCAAGGTAAGCAGCGCTGGGCTGGAGCCTGCACCTTGAGCCCCTTCTGAACTCTGCACTCCAACCCCCTGCCCTGACCCCCCTGCCAGACCCTGCACCTCTCCTGCACCCCAACCCCTTGTCCTGAGCCCCTTCCTGCACACCACACCCCCTCCCACACCACACACTCCCTGCCGCACCCCAGCCCCCTGCCCGCAGCCCTACATTCATGGCCCTGCATACAATTTCCCCACCAAGATGTGCCCTCAGGCCAAAAACTTTGCCCACATTTGGGCTAGCAAGTGCCTCAGAATGAGCTCCCCTTGCTAGTGAAGCTCACTAGAAGTCCCTGGAAGCCTCCTTGCTCTAAGGAAAACACCCCCTATTCATGGGTGGTGGGTATTGTAGGCGGGGTAGGCTGTGCCTTCCCAAACAGCCTAGCATTACCTTGCCCACACTCCACCACGCCCCCCAGTCCAGCACTCTGCCTTGGGAGTCAGGGCAGCTGGTGGTGGGGCCACCCTGGAGCCTGGGGCACCAGGGTTGGGAGCACTGCTGCTTGGTGCACTGGGGCTGACTATGCCACCCAGAGGTTGGGGCCTTGATCCCTGGCTGCTTGGCGCTGGGGCCCACAGTGGGGGTGCTCTGGGCTCCTGTGGGGGAGCGGGGATGGATGGTGCCGGAGAAAAACAGAGTTCTCACTCTCAGGTTGGGTGCAGTAAGTCAAATACTTTATTTTCTCTAGCAATTGCATGGAGGGAGAGAGCTAAATAGGTCTCTCCCAGGTAAACAATTACAGCAAGCATTTATACCTTTGTTACATACAATAATGAGCAACAGCTGCATTTTGTTTATACATATGTCATCCTGATGTCTTATTTTTCTCACCTATTTAGACTATACTTTTCATACTTATCTAACACAAGGTCGCAACAACTTCTCAAACAGTTCTTTCCCACTCTCCTCATACAATCCTTGCTTCTACAAATCCCATGTTATTAGGGTTACAGCTAGCTGGCTCACATAAGGGGACTGCTTGAATCTGAAATCCCCTTCAAATCCCTGTCAGTTCTTTCTCTACTTCCACAATGGGGAGGGACGGGACCTTGGGCAGGAGGGGTGGGGCTGAGGGCTAGCCTCCCCCAATGGCCGGGTCACCGGCCACCCATGTCCCCATTTGTGTGGCCAGTCTCCCTTTTTAAGTGCCACTTCTCCAAGTAGAGCATGTTTTGCAGGTGATGGTGTTGTCTGAGTGCAGGAATGCTTGCTAACCTTTCTATCAGTTGGAGAGGGAGGGGAGGTGTTCCAGCACACACCCCTCAGGACATGAAAGGTTTGTTGCTCAAGCATCAAACCTGTCCTAATCTCCATGCTCTTTTCTTGCTCAGTGCTGCACTCAGAAGTTATAGGCTGGAGTGCTAGATAGCAGCGCATAACTTGAAGGCTTGAGTTCTTCATGTAGTGTAGCCACTGCAAGAGCACATGGTCTGTGACTAGGGAAAAGGATTGCCCAGCAGGTAATAACTGAAGGAGTCCAGGGTTCCTTCTCAATAATGGAATATGATCATTCCAGTGGGAAACAACATTTTGCTTAAATAGATGGTTGGGTATGCTTTTCCCCTAAAGTCCTGGGAGACCACCACTCTCAGGCTGACATATGATGCATCTGTGCAGAGAATAAACTCCTGGTGAAGTCTGGGTTATTGAAGACTGGTTCCTGGTTCTGCTGCACCTTCAGGATATTAAAAGCTTTGTTGGACCAGCCATCCCACAAGACCTTCTAGGTGTCTTTGCCTTTTAGCAGATCAGTAAGGGTAGCTGCGATCAATGCAAAATAATATTCCTCTGGTATCTGTCTCCTAGTCCAGGGAGGGGGGCATGAGTTCAATGTGTGGACTTTGTCTTGCACAGGTTTCACGAGGCTTCTGCCTATTGGATACTCTAAATAAGTTACTTCTGCCATGGCCAACTTACACATGTCAGGGTACCTGTGAGACCAGCCTCCAGTAGGGATGTCAGTACTGCCCTTATGTGTCGTAGTTGATCTTCCCACATATAAATATAGAGGACAAGCTGCAGGAAACTGCTGGAAGGGCCCAAGGATTTAGTTCAGAGGTGGGCAAATTTTTTAGGTTGAGGGCCACATCTGGGTGGGGAAATTGTATGCAGGGCAGAGGGTTGGGGTGCTGGAGGGGGTGCAGGGTGTGGTGTGCAGGAAGGGGCTCAGGGCAAGGGATTTGGGCAGAGGAGGAGTGTGCGGTGAATAAAGGGGTTCAGGGAAGGGGGTTGAGGTGCAGGAGGGGTGCGGAGTGCAGGAGGGGATTCAGGGCAGGGGTGCAGGAGGGGTGGGGACTGTGGGAGGGGGCTCAGGGCAGGAGTTGGGGTGTAGGAGGGGTGCAGGGTGCTGCAGGGGGCTCAGAGTAGGGGTGCAGGGTGCAGCAGGGATCTGGGGTGCAGGAGGGGTGTGGGGTGTACAAAGGGGCTCAGGGCAGGGAGTTGGGGTGCAGGTGGTATGCTAGGTGCAGTCAGGGGGCTTAGGGCAGGGAGTTGGGGAGTGGGGTGCAGGAGGGGTTTGGGCTTTGGCCAGGCACCGCTTACCTAAAGTGGCTCCAGGGTGGCGGCAGCGCGCACCAAGGCCAGGGCAGGCTCTCTGCATGCCTGCCCTGTCCCCGGCCCCGCACCGCTCCAGGAAGCGCTGCGGCCCCTGGGGGCGGTGGGTGGAGGGCTCCGCATGCGCTGCCCTTGCCATGTCTCCAGGTACCTCCCCCAAAGCTCCCATTAGCCACGGTTCCCCATTCCCAGCCAATGGGAGCTGTGGGGAGCGGTGCCTGGAGGCAAAGGCAACACATGGAGCCCTCTGCCCCCCCCACCCGGAGGCCACAGGGACCTGGTGCCGGATGCTTCTTAGAGTGGCACGGGGCCCGCGGCATCACGGGGGGCAATCCCACAGGCCGGATCCAAAGCCCCAAGGGGCCATGTCTGGCCTGCGGGTTGTAGTTTGCCCACCCCTGATTTAGTTCATGAGGAGCTGGAAAATTGCTGCTACCCTTGTTGCTCAAATGGCATATTTTTAAAATGGAAATGGCCAAAGGCAGTTGAGAATACAGTCTTCTCCTGGGAAGATGGAGACAGGGGAATTTGCCAATAGCCCGTTGTAAAATCAATTGTATTGTGGGATTGCACTGGGCCCAACCACTCTAACAACTTGTCCACCTTTGGAATTGGAGTCAAACTTTGTGATGGCATAGACATTGTGAAAGTCTATACAACATCAGACCATGTGTTACCCACTTCGGGGACCAGGACTCCTCCCGTTGCTCTTCAGCTCCTCAGTGACTCTCATTCTCAGCATTCCTGCACCTCTCTTCTTACTGTGTTCCATGTCCTTTTTGGTAGGGGCCATGGGTTATCCCTAAAGAGTTGTTCTGGTGCTGTTTCCAGATGTATCACATGCATTCTTCCTTGACTTGTGGAGAATACCAGAACAAAGTCTCTGATTATTTCCTCCAAACATCTACTTACACCAGCACTGGATTCCAGTCTCACTGGGCTGCAGGAACCTGTTTCTGTCTCAGGTCCTTTTACCAGGCATAGGGCTTCTTGCCACCAATTGTAGTCAACTGACTTTCACTATGGGCTCAGCTGTAGTTTCTTTTGATTCTCTTACCCTTGGGTCCTCTACAGGAGTACCCACTCCTGGGCAATCTCACTGTTCCTGGTGGAAGCTCAGCTCACTTCCAGGGTCCTTTCTGAGTCCCATTACAGTTTACTTACCTCCAGTCTGTGGCAGCACTCCTCAGGTTGATAGATGTGAGGAGCCTAGGAGGGCTTCATCTGTACCAAGCTTTTGGTGTCAGTCTGCAAAACCCAAGGAGGGAGTGTATGGGAAAGGAAGGGCTAGAACTGCCTCAGACTGAACTCCCCTTGCTAACCGAGCTCATAATAAATACCTGGCAGCCTCTCTGCTCCTGAGAAAATTCCTGCCATTTATGTGGCCAGGTTCATCCTTTTAAGCCTAATTCGTGCTTTTAAACCTAGCTAGGTGATCTTAACTGGATGGGGGCATATCCCATCACAGGAAGTCACACCTTTGACTACAGTGTAGGCATACCCTGAGAGAGCAGATGTTGGCTCACCGCATTCCATAACATAGAGCTTTAGTGTGTGAGAATTTTGTTGAACAAGCTGTAGAGAAAATCAGTTGAATTGGATTTTCTGTAACAGGAACCAGTTCCCTTCCTTTTAGGGCAACATGAGAAACCTGAGATGTGCAGTCACATTACTTATGGCTTTACTGGAACGTGCTCAGATATTACAGTGATGAGAGTGGTATGCAAACTTATATAGAACAGAATCTGTGTGCTAAATCTGTATTTCTTCAAGCTCCCTCAAAGGCTGCATGCCAATTGAGCCTAGCCAAGACTACCATTTCACAACACCTTCCACTTGCTTTCCTCACCAGCACAAGTCTAGCCCATACTATCAGCTTGCCTGTGCCAGGAGATTATCTAAAAGAACTGGAATCTGCTGGAAAAAGTAAGCATTAATTTCTCTCCTGTAAGGTTCCTCCTCAAAGGGTGATGCAAAGTAGCCTGGCTTAGGTTGCAGTATTAATGGGTCTGCTCAGAGTTCTTTGGAGAACAATTCACCAAAGAATGGTCTAGTAACTCATATCACCAGCTGCTCCCAAACTTTGCCATTATTTTCAAATATGAATTTCTCACATATTAACACTGAGCCCAATATTTCAACTGCTCTTTGTGTAGTACTTCTGTTTAAGTCTCTTGGGACTTTTGAGTGTGGATCCATTACAGGTTGAGACTCACTAAAAGCACTGATGACATCTGACATTTATGAATTTGAGAATTCACAATTTAAAAACTCAAGTGTTCTAAGTGTCTTAGTTATTTATCAATACATTTCTAAGTGTGTTTACTTGTGCCTGTAATGACATTAGGTGCGGATTTTTTCCCCTCAAAGGAATTTATCATATTTTGTTTGCTGTTACCAACATGTTTTTTGAGCAGTTAGACTGAAGCAAATATTTAGACAAGTGAAAGAAGTAGTAGTATTATTTCTTTCTTTGCACATTAGTAAAATGTAAAGTACTGTGCACCTTGATTGTTATCTGTTTCTGATGAAGCTTGTGATTATATTTTCTGGGTTTAGTTTGAAAGCTAAGACATCTGTTTATCTGGTGCATACAGAATAACTCTCATGTCTCTTCATCTCTAAAATTTTCAAAGGCTTTCATTCTGTTTTAAATCCTTTGAAGAAGCAGTAATCAAAGACAAAAATTATCAGAGGTACATTTTTGTTTTCCAAACAATGAAAATAACAACACTCATCCTTCTCCAGTTTCAGGCACTTGTAATGAAACTTCAAACCTGGAGGTTTGCCACATAAATCAAAAAGTAATAAGGGTAGCAGCAAACTCCAAAGCACTGGCTGGATTACAGGTAGTGTGGGTATATCCCCCAGACTTCAGTTCATCATATAAATTTAAACGAGGCATTTAAATAATAAAGACCAATAAAGCAATGCAAGACATCAAAAACCACATCTCATCACAGCATGACAATGTATCAAAGTTTTTTCCTTCTTTTTTTGTTTTGTTTCAGATAAAGAAGTCAGTGGGACTAATAGTGAAGAATCTTTGTGGTATGAATGTGTTTTGGATACAGAGCATCGTATAAACAATGGACCTGACCTAACCATCTGACAAATCCTAGTCTCTATTTCAGAACTTAGAATGGAGTTATGCAATGTAAAAAGGAATGCAAATAATCTTAATAAGAAATTGACACTGCCATTAGGAATGAACAAACTGGTTTGAATAAAATAATATCCCCCCCCAGTGCACCCCAACTAAGATCTTCACTCAAAACTTCAAATGAACCTGAATAGAGCTATCTTTGGCAGAACTGCAAAATTTGGGGTAATATTTTTTCTTGTCTTGGTCCCTATCTGGCTGCAGCTAGGCTAGAAATGTCAAAATATTGGGAGGAAGGCTCTTCTAGTAATTTTGCCATCCCCACCAAAAGTAGGAATACGTGAAGTCTCATGATCCATCTGGATCAACCCACTCTGGCAGATCCAGATGGCAGAGAGAAGCATCCACATTTTTGGATGTTGATCTGACACAAACGTGAATGTTAAGGATTCTGATGTTTTTCCTGTCACTTGATATATTGGAGATTGCCAGGATGGCAGCCACAAAGATAACTATTTCTGTAGTCAGTTGGTGTGTATAGTTCTTGGTTTCAGTGTCTATGAGGTGTGCATACCCCAATGGAAAAAATTGATCTATATACTGGGAAAACAAGAGTTGAAACCTAAAGCTTTTAAAACCTTTGGATGGAGCATTAATGTAAGGACAAGGGGCACACCTCTTTATCCATATTCATATCCATACTCATATCTATCATGAGAGTCATCACCTAGACAGTACTAAAAGGTACAATACTCTCTCCAGTCCCATTCAATATCTACTTGTAGTCACTATGAGAAACTCTGAAACTACATGGTCTCAAATGGCAAGAATATTTTATACTATTTTATACCGCATGGCATTTCAAGAGCCTTGGGTGAAAAGTGCATAAGTGTAACATATGAAAACTCCACTATCACTCAGCTATTCCCTGTGATGGGATGCTCACCCCACACTATCCTGAAAAAGGTTAATGTGTCTCATGAGGGGTTAAGTAACCTGATAAGTCTCACCTGAGGGAGAGTTAGGTTTGACGGGTGATCTCTGGTTGTGGATGGAGCCCAGCCGGGTGGGAGCAGGTGGGACTGGTAGAAAGTGAGGGCAGAAGGAGGCTGCCATGTGGGAGTCTGCAGGCACTCTCTGAGTTTAGGAGTGGGAAAGGAGGAAACTCAGGGTATGTGTACACAGCAGTTAAACACCCATGTCTGTTTAACTGTGGTGTAAACATTCAAGCTTGGGCTAGAGCCTGAGTTTTGGGACCGTCCCCTCTCCCGGTGTCCCAGAGCCCAGGCTTCAGCCTGAGTCCAAATGTCTACACTGCAATTAAACAGCCTCTTAGCCTGAGATCCATGAGGTGAGTCTGCTGACATGGGTCAACAGTGGGTTTCTAATTGCAGTGTAGACATATTCCCAGTGGGAGAGTAGAAGCCCTGGGATCCAGGACATCAAGGAAAGGTTTACTCAAAAGGGTGGTGGAGAAGAAGCCCGACAAAGGTGGAGTAGGAAAAGGCTCAGAGAAATGACAGCAAGGCTTGGGATGGTGAAGACATTGGCCACTGATATGAAGCTGGAATTTGGAGTAGAGGGCGGCCCCTGCCAGCCACTGGGGAAGTGGCATAGCTTTGGATTGGGGGACTCCCAGGAACAATACCTAGTCAACCAGTTCAGTGACGTCAATACAACAGAAGTAGAAAACTATAGTGACCTGGATGGAGGGTCAAGCCACAAAGAGGCTGCATCCTGACTCACAAAGAGGAAACAATGTGACTCCTGGGTTGCAGTATGAACAAGAAACAGAGTGGGAATCAGTTGGAGCGGAGCTATTTCCATGATGCAGCCACAAGGACATCCCCAATGGATCAGGAGGAGTTCACTGAACCTGACCCCCTGCACATCAGATTTTATATTGGCAGGCAGAGGGGAACTCTTTAAATTTGTCAAGATGGGTCACATTCTAGAAGCCTAGAATTCTTACTGATGCTGGAAACCCACATAGCATGGGTTGCAAAAATCAAGCATTCTACCATCTATAGCTAGCTAGAACATGTGCTCCATCCTTTCCTATGACAACTTGACTTTGATTGTTCATGCCTTCATTACCTCCAGGTTGAATTACTGCAATGCAACTGGTGAAGAATGTGACAGCCTGCGGTGCCTTCAGATCAACACAGGTTACCAAATGCACATCTCACTTGTATGCATCATACTGCACTGGCTTCTGACTGAATACTGAGTCAAGTCCTTATTTTCAAGGTCCTCAATGGATTTTCTTTCCCTGAAAGAACCCTCAACAGGCCCACACCTCAGGCACAATGGAATTGTCCACTTCCAAAGGAGATGCACCTGTCAGCTGAATGATTACTGTTATTTGGAAACTGCAAGGAGTTTTGTCCACCAGGTCATGGTTGGGGTTAATAGCTGGTTAAGATGTTTTATTCACATATTGCAGTGAATATGAATGTTGTATCCCAGGTCCTTTCCCACACGGTTTGCTTATAGGGGAGGCATGTGGCAGTGGTATTCAGTAAAGCTCATTCTAAAAGTTTTTTCAAGCATAATTTATGAGATCAATGTGCTACCAGAATGAGTAGTGTTATTAAGTCATCAGGCTGCTGTTATAAAAACAAAACAGTTAGGAAAATCTTTCAAATATATATTCTTAATTCTAAGATAGGTACCAGTAAACTCTTTGGAAGATGAACAACAACAAAAATCAAAAACAAACAGAATAACCCATCCCACAACACCACCACAAGATATTTGCCTCTATCCTCTCTAAATTACATACACACATCTAAAACTATCTTATCCATGGATTTCTCTTACGATTCAACAAATTAAAATTGACTTAAGAGAAGGTCCAATAAATCATTTTAATAACTATCTGCAACAACTGATGATAGAAGTAAACATTCAGGAGTCTTTATTCTTAATGATATGGCCTAGCATTATTTGTAAAGCCATCTTCACGGTTTCAATAATTAAAGGAGGTAATTCGTTACTGGTAAAGTATTGAAAAACGTGATTGTTTCATAGGTGTAGAATTTCACACAGAGAGACAGAATAGCTTTGATGAAATATAATAGCTGAAATAGCAGTTTTCACTCCAGTTGGATGCAATTTTAAAAGGACAACTTCTTCATTCTGAGTACCTCATTCCTTCCGCCCCTCTCTCCCGCCCCTAATCTACACACTTTAAAGAGGAAGACTATCCCTCCTTGTTTAGCTGGATCCTCAAGTCAGCTCCCTCTATGCTAGTATAAAATGACCCATTGCTGACGACTGATGCCAGCCATGTGACTTCCTCAACAACTACTGAAAATTGTATGACTGTTCATACAGATAGGACAAAACCATTTTCAGCAATGACAAGACACATATATGGGGCCAAATGCTACTCTCAGATGTGCAGCTCATGTTAAAGTCAAAGGGAGATCCTGGTGTATACCTGAAGGCAAAATTTGGTCCATAAAATAAGCACTTAACAGTAACCTGTGCCTCCAGACTCTGCTTCTTAGATTGTATATACCTCCTATTATTATTGGCTTGTTTTGATATATAAAAGCAAAACTCTGTGACAATGAATGAGAAATGTATACACAACTGCATAGAATCTTTTCTTTATATCTTCTCTGTTTGATAGATCTGTGAACCACAGAGAGTTATTTATCTGCCTATGTCCTCCCCTTTGCTTTTGTATCTCTCTAGTTCTTTCTTTCCAGAAGTCCAAATGGCAGCCTTCCAATTGTATTTATCCACTCCAATTAATTGAGTCACATAAATGCAAGTAATTTGAAGCATTATTGTGAGAGATTTCTGTTTGTCTCTTTAATTAAACAGTTGTTTGCAGGTGCATACAGTTACAACAAAATTAATTGACAACTTTATATTGCAGTTCTTGAGTCTTCAGCTATTAAATGCTCGAAAACAGTTCATTTAGATACTTGCAAGTCTTGTCTTGTTCATAGGGAGCATTTCTCATTTTCCTCCAAAAAAGGTTGACCTATATATTAAAATCTAAGTAGAAAATATAACTTTACTAGGAAGGATACAGAATGAATGTTTATCATTTATGGAACAGTTTATTACTAATAAGACAAACTGTAACCCCGCTTTATTTCTTTGCATGTATGGCAAGTATCTTGAATGTCAAAAATCATTGCTACCAGAAGCTCATAGGTTCTTGTAGGAATGTTGGGCACTTTATTTACTGAAGCCAGGAACTGCATTACCTTGTGCACACAGGATTGGTCTCATATTACTAAATAATTCTCATTATCTTTCAAATAACCCAGGACATTTTTAAAATTAATTAAAAAGAAAAAAAAAGCCTAGTAAAACTCATTTTCAGAACTACCCGGATGTACTTAAAATGTGTAAGCACATAATTATATTTTCTTAACATGTACCCTTCCTGATGTATGTTTATTCTTACTTGTCTGCTAAGGCTACTATTTAGGACCAAGGTGAGTAGTAATTTGCACTGTTTGTAGTCTCACCCATTATCAAGGTGCTCTTCAGTGAGAATAAGGGTATGAGAATCAGGCTCTTAGGCTGCAAGCGCTTGGGGACAGAGACTTGTATTTTTTTCTCTTTCTTGTGAAGTGTCTAGTATAAATGTGGGAGTTATAACATACTTCATAAAAATAACATTTTGGGACAATAAAAAGACCTACTGGGTCAAATTTTACACGAATACAGCCCCAGATCTGGGCCATTGTCTTTTCCCATAGTTTATCTTAG
Organism: Mauremys mutica; assembly: GCF_020497125.1. Lineage (NCBI taxonomy): Eukaryota > Metazoa > Chordata > Testudines > Geoemydidae > Mauremys > Mauremys mutica. The sequence goes on along the minus strand of NC_059072.1, from coordinate 287,340,433 downwards.
TGATTAATCTCTGCCATAGGTACCATCCTAAAATTATGTCATCATTTATTATGCAACAACATGCATTTGAATATAGCAAAATGCAAGAGCATATCATCTAGGGACAAAGAATGCAGGCCACACTTAAAACATGGGAGTCTATATCCTGGAATGCAGCATTCTGAAATGGATTTGGGATTATGGTGGATACCCAGCTAAACATGATTGCCTGGCTAGGCCGAAAGAATGACAGGAGACATTAAATATGGGTTTAATCAGGCCACAACTTTATTATTGACAGATGTCTGGGACTACCCCAGTGGATAAAAAATGTGCAGTGCAGGTGCAAAATTTGTGCCCCTCCAGGAATTTCCTTGTCGGGACCTTACCAATTCCAGCCAATTTGGGGGGAGGGGGCTTCGACAGCCCCTCCCCCATATATCCAGGTCCCTCCAGCAATTCCCATGCTGGGAACTTTCTGAACACCCCCCTCGCAGGAGGGGTTAAGGACTATGATGATGGGGGGGAGTGGCTCCCTGCTGTACCAATCACAGGAGTCCCCAACTGCCCCCCCCCAACTTTCTCGATTATCAAGCACCTCTCCTTAATTCCTTTTCCAGGCCATTTTTCCATTCTTTTGTGCCTTAGTTTATGGAGCACCTGCACTGAACATCTGCTATACAGTTAAATAAAGAGCTGTGACATATGGCCTACTGCCCGTCATGCTGTGAATGATCCGAGCCTACCTGAACCTGCTGTGAAGAAGGTGAAAAACCCCCACTGCACCTGGCCAATATGGTGGTAAGGGAAAAATTCCTTCCCAGCCCCGCCCTTAGCAGGGCAGCTAGCGTAATTTCCACAGCAGATATAGCAAAACACCTGGCATATTTGCAGGGCCGGCTCCAGACCCCAGCGCGCCAAGCGCACTCGTGGGGCGGCATTTTCCCTGGAGGGCGGCAGGCGGGTCCAGCGGACCTCCTGCAGACATGCCTGTGGATGCTCCACTGGAGCCGCGGGACCAGCGTGCCCTCCGCAGCTGCGGGAGGTCCACTGGAGCCACGGGACCAGCGGATCTTCCGCAGTCATGCCTGCGGGAGGTCCACTGGTCCCCCGGCTCCGGTACACCTCCCGCATGCATGACTGCTTGGGGCGGCCAAATTGCTAGAGCCGCCCCTGCATATTTGTGACCTAATTCTGGAGGGAGGGTGGGTGCTGCCCAGCCTGCTCCAAGTGAATGAGAGAGGGGCCAAGCCCCATGCTGATCTTTTAAAACTCCTCATTCCTATGTGGTGAGTCATCCACCATGCTGACTACCTTTTCAGCAGCTTTACGTCCCCCATCCCCCCTGCAAGCCAGAAAGTAATGATCCACCAGGCTGACTGCCCTTCCAGCAGTCATACGTCTCCCCTCCTCCCACCAAGCCAGAAAGCATTGCCCTCTTCTCCCAGCCAGCCAGACAACCCCCCCCCCACTGCTTAAAGTGCAGGGTGGTGAACTCGCAGGGTGATACTTTGACTAGGAGGGCTAACACACTCCTTGGATGTATAAGCAAGGGCACACAACACTGAGTAGGAGTAGGGTGGTGGTGTCCAGTGTGGGTCCAGAATTAGTGAGACCATTATTGGAATACTGTGTCCAGTTCTGCAGTCCACACTTTATAAGGGGTTTTGACAAACTGGAAAAAGGATAAGAAGGGCTTTGTCAAGCCTGACCTTAAAAACCTCTAAGGAAGGAGATTCCACTACCTCCCTAGGTAACCCATTCCAGTTCTTCACCACCCTACTAGTGAAAAAGTTTTTCCTAATATCCAACCTAAACCTCCCCCTCTGCAACTTGAGACCATTACTCCTTGTTCTACCACTGAGAACAGTCTAGATCCATCCTCTTTGGAACCCCCTTTCAGGTAGTTGAAAGCAGCTATCAAATCCCCCCTCATTCTTCTCTTCTGCAGACTAAACAATCCCAGTTCCCTCAGCCTCTCCTCATAAGTCATGTGCTCCAGCCCCCTAATCATTTTTGTTGCCCTCCGCTGGACTCTCTCCAATTTATCCACATCCTTCTTGTAGTGTGGGGCCCAAAACTGGACACAGTACTCCAAATGAGGCCTCACCAGTGCTGAATAGAGGGGGATGATCACATCCCTTGATCTGCTGGAAATGCCCCTACTTATACAACCCAAAATGCCATTAGCCTTCTTGGCAACAAGGGCACACTGTTGACTCATATTCAGCTTTTCGTCCACCGTAACCCCTAGGTCCTTTTCTGCAGAACTGCTACCCAGCCATTCGGTCCCTAGTCTGTAGCAGTGCATGGGATTCTTCCGTCCTAAGTGCAGGACTCTGCACTTGTCCTTGTTGAACCTCATCATATTTCTTTTGGCCCAATCCTCTAATTTGTCTAGGTCCCTCTGTATCCTATCCCTACCCTCCAGTGTATCAACAACTCCTCCCAGTTTAGTGTCATCTGCAAACTTGCCAAGGGTGCAGTCCACACCATCCTCCAGATCGTTAATGAAGATATTGAACAAAACCGGCCCCAGCACCGACCCTTGGGGCACTCCACTTGATACCGGCTGCCATCTAGACATGGAACCATTGATCACTACCCGTTGAGCCCGACCATCTAGCCAGTTTTCTATCCACCTTACCGTCCATTCATCCAGCCCAGACTTCTTTAACTTGCTGGCAAGAATACTGTGGGAGACTGTATCAAAAGCTTTGCTAAAATCCAGAAATAGTACATCCACTGCTTTCCCCTCATCCACAGAGCCGGTTATCTCGTCATAGAAGGCAATTAGGTTAGTCAGGCATGACTTGCCCTTGGTGAATCCATGCTGACTGTTCCTGATCACTTTCCCCTCCTTTAAGTGGTTCAGGATTGATTCCTTGAGGACCTGTTCCATGATTTTTCCAGGGACTGAGGTGAGACTGACTGGCCTGTAGTTCCCTGGATCTTCCTTCTTCCCTTTTTTAAAGATGGGCACTACATTAGCTTTTTTCCAGTCATCCGGGACCTCCCCCGATCGCCATGATTTTTCAAAGATAATGGCCAATGGCTCTGCAATCTCATCGGCCAACTCCTTTAGCACCCTCGGATGCAGCGCATCCGGCCCCATGGACTTGTGCTCGTCCAGCTTTCCTAAATAGCCCCGAACTACTTCTTTCTCCACAGAGAGCTGGTCACCTCCTCCCCATACCGTGCTGCAGAGTGCAGCTGTCTGGGAGCTGACCTTGTCTGTGAAGACAGAGGCAAAAAAAGCATTGAGTACACTAGCTTTCTCCACATCCTCTGTCACTAGGTTCCCTCCCTCATTCAGCAAGGGGCCCACACTTTCCTTGACTTTCTTCCTGTTGCTAACATACCTAAAGAAACTCTTCTTGTTACTCCTAACATCTCCGGCTAGCTGCAACTCCAAGTGTGATTTGGCCTTCCTGATTTCACACCTGCATGCCTGAACAATACTTTTATACTCCTCCCTGGTTATTTGTCCAATCTTCCACTTCTTGTAAGCTGTTCTTTTGTGTTTAAGACGAGCAAGGATTTCACTGTTAAGCCAAGCTGGTCGCCTGCCATATTTACTTCTCTTCCTACACATCGGGATGGTTTGTTCCTGCAACCTCAATAAGGTTTCTTTGAAATACAGCCAGCTTTTCTCGACTCCTTTCCCCGTCATGTTATTCTCCCAGGGGACCTTGCCCATCAGTTCCCTGAGGAAGTCAAAGTCTGCTTTTCTGAAGTCCAGGGTCTCTGTTCTACTGCTTTCCCTTTTTCCTTGTGTCAGGATCCTGAACTCGACCATCTCATGGTCACTGCCCCCCAAGTTCCCATCCACTATTGCTTCCTCTACTATTTCTTCCCTGTTTGTGAGCAGCAGGTCAAGAAGAGCTTTTCTCCTAGTTGGTTCCTCCAGCACTTGCACCAGGAAATTGTCCCCTACACTTTCCAGAAACTTCCTGGATTGCCTGTGCACTGCTGTTTGCTCTCCCAGCAGATATCAGGGTGATTAAAGTCACCCATGAGAACCAGGGCCTGTGATCTAGCAACTTCTGTTAGTTGCTGGAAGAAAGCCTCGTCCACCTCATCCCCCTGGTCCGGTGGTCTGTAGCAGACTCCCACCACGACATTACCCTTGTTGTTCATACTTCTAAATTTAATCCAGAGACACTCAGGTTTTTCTGCAGTTTCATACTGGAGCTCTGAGCAGTCATACTGCTCTCTTACGTACAACGCAACTCCCCCACCTTTTCTGCCCTGCCTATCCTTCCTGAACAGTTTATATCCATCCATGACAGTACTCCAATCATGTGAGTTATCCCACCAAGTCTCTGTTATTCCAATTACATCATAATTCCCTGACTGTGCCAGGACTTCTAGTTCTCCCTGCTTGTTCCCCAGGCTTCTTGCATTAGTGTATAGGCATTTAAGATAACCCGCTGATTGTCCCGCTTTCTTGGTCTGAGACAGGAGTCCTCCCCTCTTGTAATCTCCTGCTTGTGCTTCCTCCCGGTATCCCACATCCCCACTTACCTCGGGGCTTTGGTCTCCTTCCCCCGGTGAACCTAGTTTAAAGCCCTCCTCACTAGGTTAGCCAGCCTGCTTGCAAAGATGCTCTTCCCTCTCTTCGTGAGGTGGAGCCCGTCTCTGCCTAGCAATCCTTCTTCTTGGAAGACCATCCCATTGTCAAAGAATCCAAACCCTTCTCTCCGACACCATCTGCGTAGCCATTCGTTGATTTCCACGATTCGACGGTCTCTACCCTGGCCTTTTCCTGCCACAGGGAGGATAGATGAGAACACCACTTGCGCCTCAAACTCCTTTATCCTTCTTCCCAGAGCCACGTAGTCTGCAGTGATACGCTCAAGGTCATTCTTGGCAGTATCATTTGTGCCCACGTGGAGAAGCAGGAAGGGGTAGCGATCCGAGGGCTGGATGAGTCTCGGCAGGCTCTCCGTCACATCGTGAATCCTAGCCCCTGGCAAGCAGCACACCTCTCGGTTCTCCCGGTCAGGGCGGCAGATAGATGACTCAGTCCCCCTGAGGAGAGAGTCCCCGACCACCACCACCCTCCTCCTCCTCTTGGGAGTGGTGGTCGTGGAACCCCCATCCCTAGGAAGGTGCATCTCATGCCTTCCAATCAGTGGAGTCTCCTTTTGCTCTGTTCCCTCAGGTGCATCATCCACTCCACTCTCTGCACTAATACCTGTGGAGAGAACATGAAAACGGTTGCTCACCTGTATCTGTGTTTCTGGTACATGGATGTTTCTGGTACTCTTTCCCCTTCTGGAAGTCACATGCCGCCACTTATCCTCGCTGGCCTTCTGTCCCTGCTGCGTAGCCTGCTCTGAATCTTCAGAAAGTTGTGCCCGCTGCAGCTGATCCTGACGTCTATCCAGGAAATCCTCATTTTCTTTTATGGAATGCAGGGTTGTTATTCGTTTCTCCAGACCTTGAATCTTCTCTTCCAAGATGGAGATCAGCTTGCACTTGGTACAGACAAAGTCGCTCCTATCCTGTGGAAGGAAGACGAACATGGCGCATCCTGTGCAGGTCACAACGGCGGATTGCTCAGCATCCATGGTCTCTTCCTTCTAAGAGCTCTCTCCAGGCGAACTCCCAGGCAAACTCCTTCTGTTTGCCTCTCTGCTGTTCGCTGCTCAGCTGGTTCGCAGCTGACTGCCTTTTTATAACAGTCAGGCCCAGCTGGAACAAAGCACTCCCAGATCAAACTGGTCAAACAAGCAATCAAACAATCAAGCACACAGTCAAACTGCCAAACTGCCCCCCCAACAGACACTCAGATACTCACCAGCGCAGTCCCCCTACTGCAGCACTTAGCGTACCTCTACTCAGAGGTACGCTACAAGAAAGGAGCTACAAGAATGACCTGAGGTCTGGGAACCTCCTGCCTTAGAAGTGAGACACTTAAGAAGGTCAGTCTGTTTTGTTTATCCAAGAGAAGGTTAAGAGATGACTTGATCATACTGTCTAAGTACCTACTTTGGGAGAAGATCCAATAACTGGAAGCTAAAGCTAGAAAATTCAAACTAAAAATAAGTCTTACGTTTTCAATAGCAAGAATAATTAACCTTACTTAGGGATGTGTTAGATTCTCCATCATAATTAAGATTGGATGTCTTTCTAAAAGATTTTTTTGTAGCTCAACCAGAAGTTTTGAGCTTGATTCAGAAATAACTGACTGAAATTCTCCAACCTAATTACAGTAACTCCTAACTTAACATTGTAGTTATGTTCCTGAAAAATGCGACTTTAAGCAAAATGATGTTAAGCGAATCCAATTTTCCCATAAGAATTAATGTAAATGGCGGGGGAGTAGGTTCCAGGGAATTTTTTTTCACCGGACAAAAGACTCTCTCTCTCTCTCTCTCTCTCTCTCTCTATATATATATATACACACACATACACACACATGGTGTAAGTTTTAAACACTTTAATACTGGTATACAGCGATGACGATTGTGAAGGTTGGTTGAGGTGGTGAAGTCAGGGTGGGATATTTCCCAGGGAATTCCTTACTGCTAAATGATGAATTAGCAGTTGGCTGAGCCCTCAAAGGTTAATACATTGTTGTTAATGTAGCCTCACACTCTACAAGGCAGCATGGAGGGAGGGGAGACAGCATGGCAGACAGAGACAGAGACACACACCATGTGTGTGTGAGAGAGAGATGCACATGTCTCCTTTAGGTACGCTGACCCCACTCTAAGTACACTGCCTTTTTAAGCAGCTGCTGCCAGGAAGCTTCCCCCATCCTGAGCCCTGTCGTCTGTCCCCTCTTCTCTATGGAAGATGAGGTAAGTGGGTTGCAGGCAGGGCCGCCCAGAGGATTCAGGAGGCCTGTGGCAAAGCAATTTCAGGGGCCCCTTCCATAAAAAAAAAGTTGCAATACTGTAGAATACTATATTCTCGTGGGGGCCCCTGTGGGGCCTGGGGCAAATTGCCCCACTTCCCCTCCCCCCCCACGGGCCACCCTGGGAAAAATGAACATTTAAAAACCTTCCGCATCTCGGCACAAACCCAGCTTTAGAAAACTTCTTTTCAAGTCACCTTTACAGGGTATCACTGGTTCTCAGCATCAGCTAGTGCTAAAAGGCACTACAGCTCATTAAAAGGGTTGGACAAATATTTTCTGTCAAAACTTTTTTTGGACCGAAAACTAGGGGTTTTTAAAAAGCAGAAAAAATCATGGACAACGTCTGCTTTCCTTCAAAATTTGTTGTGGTTTTTTTAATTGAAAAGCTGAAATTAGTCTGCCAAAACCTAGTTTGGGGTTCCAGAAGTGCGTGGCCAAATATTTTCTGCTTGCTGTGTTTGATTGTTTAAAGAAACAATAAAAAAAATCTGCTTAAAAAAAATCCAAAACTTTTGAACCACCTCAGCTTGTGACCAAATGCCCGAGCCCATCCAGTCAGAGATTTTCCCAGGTTTCTGATACTCTGCTGGCTTCCTTGACTCATATCTGTCTCCATAACATTGGGTTCATTTAGGTTAGAACATAAGAGCATAAGAATGGCCACACTGGGTCAGACCAAAGGTCCATCCAGCCCAGTATCCTGTCTACCGACAGTGGCCAATGCCAGGTGCCCCAGAGGGAGTGAACCTAACAGGTAATGATCAAATGATCTCTCTCTCCTGCCATCCATCTCCACCCTCTGACAAACAGAGGCTAGGGACACCATTCCTTACCTATCCTGGCTAATAGCCATTAATGGACTTAACCTCCATGAATTTATCTGTTTCCTAGAGACTGGCTCCCTGGGGTCCCTCACAAACTGGAGACGGTTTCTGTGGGTTTGTCTTTAGTATAGCTTATGTACATACTCCACGAACTGAGCATTTGAGCTTGTTCCAGAATCTGGGATGACCCTATGTTGTGAAAACTGAAATGCTCAAAATAGCACATGCATGTGAATGGACAGAGGGTGCTAAAATTAAATTAACCCAGGGGGGTCTCAAAGTGGGGGTCATGACCCCTCAGGGGGTCATGAGCTGTCAGCCTCCACCTCAAACCCTGCCTTGCCTCTCGCATTTATAATAGTGTTAAATATATAAAAAGTGTTTTTAATTTATAAGGGGGGGTCACACAAGGAGGTTTGCTATGTGAAAGGAGTCAGTTTGAGAACCACTGAATTAACCCCTCTAGAGCCTTGGGGAATGCAGGAGAGGAGGGTCTCCCTTGGTTGGGTTGGGAAGGAGGTAGGCGGTGTAGGATATTGCTCTTCTCATGTGATCCCTCCCCCATGGCTCTCTTGGCTCTATCACTGTTAATCGAAAGTGGCTAATTTTAAATGAAGCTACCCTCCCCCGACATAAATCTCTCTATGGCACTGAAATTAATTGTAGACTATAATTTGGCATTTGAGAAGTGAAAGGGATGGTAGCCCTAAGGGAAAAGATAGCAGCTTGGCTCTTTGTGTTAAATAGCTGTCTGCAAGCCTCAAACTGCTGAATGAGCTTTAGGGTAGGAAAGGCTGTGCCTCCCCAAACAGCCTGGCCCTGCCTCCTATCCGACCCCCACCCACTTCCTGCCCCCCTCAGAATCCCCGATCCATCCTGCTCCTTGTCCCCATCCACCCCCGATATCCCCCCAACCACCACCCCGGGACCCCTCCCCTGCTCCCTGTCCCCTGCTCCCTGTCCCCTGACTGCCCTGACCCCTATCCACTCCCTGCTGAGTCCTGACAGACCCCGAGAATGCCCACAATCCAACCCGCTGTTTCCCGTCCCCTGACCGCCCCCCCACCAGAACCTCTGCCCCCTCCTTGTGCCCTGACTGTCCCTGGGACTCCCTGCCCCTTCTCCAACCCTCCTGGCTCCCTTACCATACTGCTTACCCCCACCTCCCCCCTCTCCAGGAGCCTAAGCACACTGCATCCAGGAGCAGCCCTGGACAGCACTGCAGTGGGCTGGCTCTGGCGGGGCCTGAGCTTGCAGCCCCGCCTCCTTACCATGCGGCTCCGAGCGGGAGGAGCTCAGGCCCTGCTGGAGCCACGCCGCTTTAGCTCTGTCCAGGGCCACTCCTGGACGTAGTGCGCTGAGGCACCAGGGGATGGGGGAAGGCAGAGGCAGCCTCCAACATTCTGTGGGGGCCCCTGCGGGGTCCGGGGAAAATTGCCCCACTTGCCCCCCCCCGGGCAGCCCTGGGTCCAGGAGCTTGGGGGAGGGGAACACTGACATTAACCCCCTGCTTCCCCCACACATCCCTGCAAACAAGCATGAGGCTCTGGGGAGCAGCTCCAAGGCAGAGCGCAGGAGCAGCACATGGCAGTGCGGGGGAGGGACAGCTGAACTGCGTGGCGATTGATAGCTTGCTGGGTGGCTGCTGCACAGGGATCTTAGGGGAATGGGGAGCTGATAGAGGGCTGCTGGTCCACCCTGGTTCCAAGCCCCCACCAGCTAGCTGCTCTTCATGTAAGCAGTGGACAAAGCAGGCGGCTGCCAGACAACATTAGAAGGGAGCATTGTGCAACTTTAAACGAGCATCTTCTCTAATTGATCAGTAACATAACAATGTTAATCAGGATGACTTTAAGTGAGGAGTTACTGTATGCAGGAGGTCTAGATGATCATAAAGGTCCAGGTGTGGACTTAAAACTTGTGAATCTACAAAACTCTGGCTGAGTGGGAGAAGACCTGGTCCCCACTCAAAGGAGCTCATACTCTTAACTATGGCTGTAAATGCCCCCCCCAGGTCACTTCTTAGTCTCCACAGGGTGAGTTAGGAATTGATTGAATACTGGCTCATACCGTTTAATTGGTACATCCTTTGGACTGCGGATTATTAAGTTTTCCATTTGAAAAGCACCTTTGTGTGTGTGTGTGTGTGTGTTTGAAATCCTGTTTATGGTGGCATTTGTTATTCAATATAAAAATAATTCACAGCAGTTTTTTTTCCATCTTCAGTTTTTCTAAAGCATCTTCACCGTAGTATGTAAACATATCTAATATAGATAGGCAGAAAAAGTGAGGGATAACATTTTTTTGCAAGAGAAAACCATTCAAAAGTGTATTGTAGTGTCCCAACATAGTTACAAGTGATTAACATTCTCCTACCTGTTATTCTATGTAGAGTTGTTTCTTTCAGTGGTCCAAGATAACTTCCTGGATGAAAACACAGTAGTACAATCCACAGTGCTCACAAGACTCATTAGGTGAGCTACATAAACCCAATACAGAAGCTAGGGATTTATCATGCATCATCATCAGAATGGAGTCCTGTGGCACCTTATAGACTAACAGACGTATTGGAGCATGAGCTTTCGTGGGTGAATACCCACTTTGTCGGATGCATGTAGTGGAAATTTCCAGAGGCAGGTATATATATGCGGGCAAGAATCAGGCTGGAGATAACGAGGTAAATTCAGTCAGGGAGGATGAGGCCCTCTTCTAGCAGTTGAGGTGTGAACACCAAGGGAGGAGAAACTGCTTTTGTAGTTGGCTAGCCATTCACAGTCTTTGTTTAATCCTGAGCTGATGGTGTCAAATTTGCAGATGAACTGAAGCTCAGCAGTTTCTCTTTGAAGTCTGGTCCTGAAGTTTTTTTGCTGCAGGATGGCTACCTTTAAATCTGCTATTGTGTGTCCAAGGAGATTGAAGTGTTCTCCTACAGGTTTTTGTATATTGCCATTCCTAATATCTGATTTGTGTCCATTTATCCTTTTACGTAGAGACCGTCCAGTTTGGCCGATGTACATAGCCAAGAGGCATTGCTGGCATATTATGGTGTATATTACATTGGTGGACATGCAGGTGAATAAACCAGTGATGGTGTGGCTGATCTGGTTAGGTCCTGTGACGGTGTCGCTGATGTAGATATGTGGGCAGAGTTGGCATGGAGGTTTGTTGCATAGATTGGTTCCTGAGTTAGAGTTACTATCGTGCGGTGTGCAGTTACTGGTGAGAATATGCTTCAGACTGGTGGGTTTTCTGTGGGCGAGGACTGGCCTGCCACCTAAGGTCTGTGAAAGTGAGGGATGGGTTGTCCAGGATGGGTTGTAGATCCCTGATGATGCATTGGAGGGTGCGTTCTTAGACACCATGGTGCAAATAAGTGATGGTCACGTTAACACCAGCCTATACCAAAAACCCACTGACCGCTATGCCTACCTTCATGCCTCCAGCTTCCATCCTGGACACACCACACGATCCATTGTCTACAGCCAAGCACTGAGGTACAACTGCATCTGCTCCAACCCCTCAGACAGAGACCAACACCTACAAAATCTTCACCAAGCATTCTCAAAACTACGATACCTGCATGAGGAAATAAGGAAAGAGATCAACAGAGCCAGATGTGTACCCAGAAGCCTCCTACTTCAAGACAAGCCCAGGAAAGAAACCAACAGAACTCCACTGGCCATCACATATAGTCCCCAGCTAAAACCCCTCCAACCCATCATCAGGGATCTACAACCCATCCTGGACAATATATTGATATTTTGATTCTTGCTTGCATATATATACCTGCCTCTGGAAATTTCCACTACATGCATCCGATGAAGTGGGTATTCACCCACGAAAGCTCATGCTCCAATACGTCTGTTAGTCTATAAGGTGCCACAGGACTCTTTGCTGCTTTTACAGATCCAGACTAACACAGCTACCCCTCTGATACTTGACATCATCAGAATGGTCCTCCTATTGAGTTGATTCAAATGAGCATCAGTTTTGGTTGATAAAGTGTAGCATTTATTCTGAAAAGTGGTAATGAAAATGGCATAGTGGGTGCCATATTTAGTTTATTTTAGTGACTCCATATCCATTTCATTTGGTTTATCAGTGAATATTTTTTTTCCTTTTCAACTGTTAGCCCTGCAAACTTGCACTGGGCTCTGAAAGTCAATCTCTGTTCCACATATTATTGTCAGCAAATAAGATTTCTTTTCCAGGCAAAATTATTTCCCTAATTATACTGGAGTAGATATATTGTCATTGCCGGGGTTCCAAAGTGGAGATGAGGGCAGATTTTGGCATTGCTCTGGGAACTTTAGAACTAGAACAGCTCTGTTGATGACACATGAGTCTGAGTAGAATCCAGCTCAAATATATGTACACTTTTGCCACTGAAGAAGAGAGATATGACTCTGAATACACAATGGGAACCTAGCTATTGGTGAAAGAAAAATGGTGCTATTTAGAGTCACTTTTCAGAGCAGAACCACATTATAAACATTTGTCCATTTTATATGGGCTAGCAATTATAACCTAGCAATATATAAGCTTAAATATTTAATATACTGGTTTTCATTGTCCAATTGCTACCACACTGCAATGTCTCAAATTCCCCATTATTTCCCCTGCTCATAATAGGTAATAACTCAATTGTGTCAGAGGCTGTGATGTGGAAACTGCTCTTAACCATTGGGTTTTAATTGCAACCACTGTATGCACAGAGTAAATAACTGAAATTGGTTTCCAGCTAGGGTTGGTGCAGGAGTTCAAACATATTACTGATCTGCCTCTACCAGAATGTTACTTTTAGTTTTGGACACACAAAATGGGTTTCACATCTTTAGTTTGAGGGTCAATGAAAAGGAAATTAGGGTCAGAATCCCCAGTAGATTTACAGAATCAAGTGTGGGGTGGAAAGATTTATTTTTAATCAAGTGGATAATCCTTTCCACTGTGCAATGGGAATTACCTCAGATATAAACATTAACCATTATAACTATTACATATGAGGGAATATTAGATTAATTATTGTTTAGTTGTGAAATAATCTGTAGCTTTTTCAAGATGTAAAGGAGCAGAGAGTCTAAATGTGCATTTAGCTTGTTTTATTCCACATGCTTAAAGCTCTTTTGAGTTAGCAAAGGTCATGTATGAGATGAGAAAAGTTACAATCATTCAATAGGTATTGTAGTGAATTGTACAGAAGAGTATTTGATTAGTTTTAAATAGACAAGGATTTTCAAAGGAGGCCATGGGAGCTAGATACCTGACTTCCACGAAATTTCAATAGGATTTGGGCACCTAATTCCTTTAGAAATCCCAGTCCCACTGTTATGTTCTTATTTGTGTAACTTCTGCAAAATATAAATACTGGTGGAAATGTCCATCTGCTTGAACAGTGTCTATTATTTGTTGCATTGCAGTCAATGCCTATAGGTAATCCCCTGTGTAGGAATCATAAATCAAACATTGAGAGTAGTTTGGAGTCATTCAAAGTTATGCAGATAAGCAATATATTTCAAAAGACCTTGATCAAATGTAGTATTTCTCTTGTTACTAGTTTGAATTTCTTTTTCTCTCTCTTTTTTAATTACCCATTTTTAATTTTTTTCACCCAGTGCTGACATAATTAAGGGGCTCACAGTGGATCCATTAAAAACACCAATCATCAGTAGTCTATAACTGAGACATTCTGGGCTGAATCTTAGATAAATAATTTCAACATTAGAACATTTTTATTTAACCGTTAAAAATAATCTGTTTCTATTTTGTAGGAATGGAAAAGAGACAGTTTATAAGTTTCAGAAACATCTTTGTGCTTAAGCCAAAAAAGGCTTTAAAATGAAATTTTGTATGCTATAATCTTTAATGAGGATTTCTGCATTAGTCATTTTATTAGTGTTGCAAAATAGGCACTGCACATAAGCAATAAATTTTAAATACACATCTGTATTAACATTGTAATTGTTTCACTGTACAGTATCTCAGTGTTGCAAAGTAGAAGAACAAGATTGTACCTAATAGTTCATTGAAATTAGTTACAGTGTATTGGGACAAAATTTCATTTGAATATTTAGAAATATTTTCTGGAGAGCCATATCCTGACATCAGTCCTTGCATTGCCTGATCTCCCTGGGAGTCCCACGAAGTAAAAGGAGAGCAGGACAAAGTTTTTTGGAAATAGCATGTGTGGTTTAAAGAATATATAAATATTATGTTGTCTCTCCAGATAGCTTTAGATTAAAGTTAATATTGTTGAAATATCTACATCTGCTTTTCTCCTCACTGTGATGTTTATCACCTAATAAAAATGCTAAAGTTACCAAGAAAAGATGTTTAATTTGTTCTTGCTGCTCAGTTGCATGTTGCATCCTATTTTGTAGTAAATGGCATAATGTCCCAAGTGGGCTGCCATACTGTCAGATACATTATTTATACATAACATTACTGGGTTAATCAATGAACAAAAATGCAGGAGCCTTTTTTTTCCTCCTTCATCTTTAAAGCTACCATAGAGAAGGATAGTTCTGAAAAGGGTTATATTATTATTCCATGTTGACAATAGCTTTAGAATTTCCTGGCACTTTTTTTTAACTGTGCATCCGACAAGATTGAATGTGACTGTTATACCAAACACAGTAATGCTTTGCATGTAGCAAGAAGAGTTATTTAGTTAATGCTGCCTCTATTTTCTAGTTAAAACTGAACAAAATCTCTCTTAACACATGTACCAAATTAAGGAAATGAAGTTAATCTTTTGCAGATTGATATAAGAAAATTGTATTTCCCATTCTAGTATTTCTTGTAAACTCAAATTAAACCAGGGCCAGAAAACCCTTCAAATTACAAAAAGCTTTAGCAATTCACCATTTAACCATGTTGAAGATGAAGTCTAAAAATGGGACACTAAGTGAAACATTAAAATACATATTTAAACAAGGGAAATACAGCAGTATTGTGTGGCAGAACTACAGGGGTTTCTTGTTTGTACTTTAGATCTTTCTGTTGTATTTTGTTAATAGAAGTATCAGATCAATACAAAATATTCAGCTCTGTTCCAGTGATTGAATATGAATACATTATATGCATACAAAAATAGTGATAATCTATGTTGATACAATAGTTCATTTTGCATTAGTGTCCTAGATGGGACAATGTTAAGAAGCAATTTAAATGAAATTCATTTAAATGTCAGCTCTCATGCTTGCGATTTTTCTATAATTGGTTATTTAATTAAAATAATTCTCATAGTCATTAATTTAGACTAAAACTTGCTGTGCACTGACATGTTTTAATTACATGGTATTAACAAAATTGATATGCTTTAAAAAAGCATGGTTAAATTTTAAACAAGAATAAATTAGAAATCTCATAGATCATCCTACTTAGAGTATTTATGAGCAAAAAATAGTCATTTAAAATGTTTATTATAAACAAAGACCCACCATTATTATGCATGCATCATATTTAGGTCCTGTTTCTGTATGAGAAGACTTTTATGTTAACACAATACCATCATCTTTGAATTTCTTTAACCAACACACAATAAATAACATAATGAATCACATTAAACATTAACAGAAAAACACATAAACCACAAAAGACATACATAGAACTGATGTTTGAATTATACTATACCTTTGAAATCACTAGAACAACATTTTAATGATATTTTAAAGTACTGAATATTTATCTACTGTGTATGCAAACAGAACGGATTATGTGAGCCCTATTCTAAGATATGTAGCATGAATGAAAAAGATTAAATATACTTGAACACTGCCCAAGTAGGTCAGAGAGTTACAGTCTTAGGCACTGATCCTGCAAAGCAAACACTAGTGAGGACTCTAGCACCCTTGCAGAGACCCACTGAAATCAATGGGACTACATGAATGAAGCTAGTTGTTTGCATAGGTGTTTGCAGGACTATTTTCGGGAGTGTGAGAATCAGAATTTTATTTCATTCTCTATTAATTAGACTAGTTATATATTACTTTGACTTTTTCAATAT
This sequence comes from Mauremys mutica, assembly GCF_020497125.1. Lineage (NCBI taxonomy): Eukaryota > Metazoa > Chordata > Testudines > Geoemydidae > Mauremys > Mauremys mutica. The sequence goes on along the minus strand of NC_059072.1, from coordinate 287,324,754 downwards.
TCTATTATCGGATTGGATGATCAGTGTACTTCCCCTTTCCCTGTGCTTGCCAATCATTCTGTTCAATATATTTAGGGTCCTAGCCTACTGTCTTTGACTTCAACGTGTGCAGGATCATGCCCTTATAAACAGAATGCACCAATTTTATCTTGAATTGCCAGGGTCAATGAGGACCACATATAGACATCAGGAACTATATTGATTTCTTAACAGAATAACTTCTCAGCACAACTTTTACTGACAGCAGTGAAAGGGGAGAGGCCATAGATACACCTTCTATCACCCGCCTTTCTTCATTCTGATGCTCAGATCCAGAGCAGTACAGTTCCAGAGCTTAATAGCTATTTAAAACTAAGGTCCTATCAGAGCTCTTATGACTAACAAGGTCTAAACATTGCCTGCAACCCAGAGCAGCCTACTGCCTAGGAAACCCCATGGCATTGCAGAATGGCTCATCACAGTTCCAACATCTTTTCCTGAGAAAGGTGTGTCAAGGCCTAATTCTCTGATTTAGGAAGAATTAACCACCCAAAGCAATATCTACCCTGCTAAAGAGGGGAGTTTGACATCCCTGCTGCCCAAAGTTGTGATCCTCTGAAATAAACAACATATCAATCAATACATCAAAGAAAATCTATGCTCATTCGACAATAAACAGTACATCTACAATAGACCACAAAATTCTCAAAATGCCTGTGCTAACAGACGGGAGAAGTCTTCAAACACCATAGGATGTCAGTGCAAAATGACTGTAGAAGTCCTCAATGTCAAGAGGAAGCCGATGAAATTCTCCCAGGGCTATCAATCTCCATGTCATCAGCGATGAAGTCCATCTGTACCTGGACACACATATCCACATGGCTGCAGGCCATGGATATCGCCAGCTGGAACTGCAGTGTCCTGTGAAACCCAAAACACAACCAGCAAACCAAACCACAAACTCATTAATGCCGTCCACTGATAACCACCAAGATAGGGGAGAAAGGGTGGGCTTTGCAATGGAGAGCAGAGCAGGAAGGAGCATTCTTCTGCCTGGCTTGCTATTATCAACTTCCCTGTGCCCCAGCCAGCTAGCCCAAGAGCCTGTTGTAGGGAATTGGACTACCCAAGGAGACCATTCTCTTTGCGGAAGCGACGCATTGGCTGAATGTTTCAATAGGGCATTTTGGAGTATGGACTGTCCTCCAGGCCCTGTCCCACATTCTCATGCTGTCTGGGAAGGCCAACGTGCCGTATCACTATGCCCCTTTTCTATGACACTGACTTATGGACTCTGTATAATGTCTTATTTGTATAAACTACATTGTTGCTCCATTTTGTATTTATTACTGTTTTGCTGATGAATGGACTAGAGTGTCACATGTTAGCAATATTATTCTGATGTCTTTTGAACTGATTTAGATTCTGGGCTGTGGGAAAGCTAGGGAGCTTAGATTTCTAGTCAGACTTTCATTCATGCTAACTCTGCAGTCACTCCAAAGATTAAATCTAATAATATGTATCCAACATTTAAATTGCAGGGAGTGTAGGAAGAAAAGTAGAAGAATAGTTGTGATAGGATGATATATTCTTTCTCCCTTTCTAGGTAAGGAGGTTCATAGATTATACAATGGTTGCTGGAAAGTGATTCTTAACTAAATTCCATATTTCATGAAGCTTGTGGTGGAAGGTCTTAGTGATTCTGGATCCAATACTAATTTCCACTAAGATCCATTTACATGGCTCTCAGAAAGTAAAGTCACATTAAAGTGTGTGTAATGTAATTTATCAATGGCCTGCCTCTGAAAAGTTTCCATCACAGAAACCTCCAGCTACCTGGAATTCTGAACACAAATTTGCATAGTGCTACACTCTCAATTTGGCATTTACATCTGGTGCTCCCTTTGGAAGAACAGTTGTGCAGTCATTGTTTAATTAGCAATATTCAGCTCGACCTTCCTGAGGAATCTACTGCTCACTGAATGTCCACAAGTGGGAATATGCAAAAGCCACTTTAATAAACAAAAAATGGTTATTTACCATGGTAAATTGTTGTTTGAATTCTGCCTCTGTGTAATCGAAGTACTCACCTTACTTTCCCCTCTTCTAGGCAGTTCCACTCTTATGGGCCTCTTGGATTTGTCAAAGGAACTGCATCAGGTGGTGCCACAAAAGGATGGTTCCAATGAGCAATGCTTTGTAAAAGATTCTTGAAGGTCATTGCTGGGGTGGGGGGGCGCATTGCACATCCTGTAAGTGCAAATATACAAGGTGACACTCTTAAGGAACTAACTCTCACAGTAAGTAACCATGGTTGTTGTTTTTGGAGGTTGGGGAGGAGGGGTGTTGAGGAGGGAAGGTGAAATTCCAAATCCAGCTGCAAACGTAGCAAGTAGTTCATATTTTTATAATGGGATGAGCCAACTTGCTCTCCTTGCCAGATACAAAGACTCTTGAACTTTGGAAAGTTTGAAATCCAGGTTCAGACCTGGACCTGGACTTTACAGCGTGGTCCTATCTCTAATCAACAAACAGTTTCAACACAGAAATGAAGCATCTCTCTCATAATCAGAAATAATGAAGTGAGACAAAGGAATTTTCAGAAATTCAGAAAACTGTAGAACCAAATAACATAGCAAAAAAAGGGGGGATGAGGGGCAATTTTAGAGCAGCTTAAATCCTATTTTAGAATGTATCACCATTTTCTGTATTTAAATCTTTTCCCTTAAAAGTTTAGGAGTACTGCTAAAATTTGAAATTAAGCCACATGAAGTATGTAGGGAAGGCAAGAGAATTTATAGCTATGTTGGTGAAAGAGTCATTAATAAAGGACAATGTTGGTGATTATCTTGGAGCCATAAAGTAGGAATTTTTGATATGGTTTCTATCTCCCTTGCCATAATCTGAATGCTCCACTTTTCTATACCACCTTCAAAGACTATAACTTGCAGAGATGATGAACACTCTGATGTTCTTCAGGAAATATGTAATCATAAAGACATTTGAAGTGACATTCATGAATCCTGCAAATCAGTCCCCAATTTGTTTATAAGTTGCCAACAAATCTGTTCCAATTTTTTGTCCTGCATGACTATGTGTTTTCTCCATGTGTTGGTTGCCATTACGCAAACCTGGCATCCCAGAATCAGATTGCATGGAAAAAGGTAGAATGATTTCATATGTAGCACTAGGAATGTTTAGTATTTTCTTGAAAAAGCTGTGGATTGTCATTAACTGACAAACATTCCGCTGCCAAGTTCTTGCAAGAATTGTATTTGTTGTCTGATGCCAAACAGCCTCTTTAAATGCTAATGAACAAAGTATGGCATGCATTCTGTTCTTGATGGATTATGCCTATGCCTTCTGTGGTCAACAGAAGGGGAATTCCCGGCCCATATGATTTTCATTCTGGCACACTCATCTCTTCTCTGCTTACAAGCCAGTAAGCACTCAATAGATGAGTCAATCTTATTTTAACTTTTATGTACAAAACCTGAAAAAGCTATGCCAAATTGCTTACTGTATGTGTTTTGTTTTCTTTAGAGAATTAAGCTCATGACTTTAATATCAATGACGTTCACTGTATATTGATACTCCTGTTAAATTAAAATATGAATGTTTAATAAATAGTCGATTCACATGTTTTTCTTTACCTCTTTGGAGATATATTTAGGGAGTTACATTCTTAAGATATCTGCTTTATTGGTTTTCATCATTTCCTGCTACTGAAAGAACTAACTTGAAGAAATACATGAAAGATTCTTCTCTGAATGTATTGTTACCACAGGTACGTATGAGTCATAGGCAGTAGGAGGCAAAAGTTTGAATGCACAGGTCCCTATATTAAACCTGAAATCTCTCTCACCTTAGCTTTGCCATTAAATTCCATTAAGTTCATACATTTCCTAAATAATAGCAAGTGTTATATTCAAGTGTTCAGTATCAATGGAATTTTAGTAGTATATTACTTTTTACTTCCCTTTCATAAATTGCTGTTACATTGCTGATCACCTGATTGAGATCTGCTGGAAAGGAATGATTGTCCTAATACATCACATGACCAGTCAGCTAACTGCAACAGGGACCATATAATCCAGCTTTATTTCATATGCACAAATGGAAATTAACATATAACATGATCTCTGGTGGAAAAAAGGTTGTGTGTGTGTATGTGTATGTAGTGAAAGAGAAAGAATATGAAAATATTTCATCAAATCACAGGTGTTTTGTTTTTATGATAACCTAGGACGGGGTAGGCAACCTGTAGCACACATGCCAAAGGTGGCACGTGAGCTGATTTTCAGTGGCACTCACACTGCCCGGGTCCTGGCCACCGGTCTGGGGGCTCTGCATTTAAATTTAATTTTAAATGAAGCTTCTTAAACATTTTAAAAACCTTGTTTACTTTATATACAACAATAGTTTAGTTATATATTATAGACTTATAGAAAGAGACCTTCTAAAAATGTTAAAATGTATTACTGGCACACGAAACCTTAAATTAGAGTGAATAAATGAAGACTCAGCACATCACTTCTGAAAGGTTGCCAACCCCTGACCTAGGATTTAGTTCTCTGAACATCACAGTTATAAGGAAAGAACATGCCTTTTCTTGCTGAGTAATCAGAGGTGGGCCTGAAAAGGATCCTCCAGTCTGCACCTCTCCAAAGACACACACTTCTGGGGTGACTTTGAAATCAAATCTGCTTCTATAATTTTGGCTGAACATCACAAAAAATGTCATCACCATAACTAAAATGAAATTACACCTTTGTCAACACTCTGAGAGGCCAAGTATTCAAAAAAGTTAGCATTGGAAAAGGCCTATTACTTCATCTCTTCTATCTCCTGTACAGTTCAGAGTGTAGGATTGCTCTCTCTTCTGCACCAACTGTACTACCCTGTCACCCTGGAGAGGATGAATTTCAGTTTAGTTTGAAACAAGTTGGTGTAGCAGTATAAGTTAGTTTGACCTACTGCTGCTTGTGCTATATCTATTCTACTGATAAAAAGAAAGCTTCCGAATAAATGGACATCAGTCTAGCAATACATAAGAACATAAGAATGGCCATACTGGGTCCGACCAAAGGTCCATCTAGCCCAGTATCTGTCTACCGACAGTGGCCAATGCCAGGTGCCCGAGGGGGAGTGAACCTAACAGGCAATGATCAAGTGATCTCTCTCCTACCATCCATCTCCATCCTCTGACAAACAGAGGCTAGGGACACCATTCCTTACCCATCCTGGCTAATAGCCATTTATGGACTTAATCTCCAGGAATTTATCCAGTTCTGTTTTAAACGCTGTTATAGTCCTAGCCTTCACAACCTCCTCAGGTAAGGAGTTCCACAAGTTGACTGTGCGCTGTGTGAAGAAGAACTTCCTTTTATTTGTTTTAAACCTGCTGCCTATTAATTTCATTTGGTGACCCCTAGTTCTTGTATTATGGGAATAAGTAAATAACGTTTCCTTATCCACTTTCTCCACATCACTCATGATTTTATATACCTCTATCTCATCCCCCCTTAGTCTCCTCTTTTCCAAGCTGAAGAGTCCTAGCTTCTTTAATCTTTCCTCATATGGGACCCTCTCCAAACCCCTAATCATTTTAGTTGCCCTTTTCTGAACCTTTTCTAGTGCCAGTATATCTTTTATGAGGTGAGGAGACCACATCTGTACACAGTATTCGAGATGTGGGCGTACCATGGATTTATATAAGGGCAATAATATATTCTCAGTCTTATTCTGTATCCCCTTTTTAATGATTTCTAACATCCTGTTTGCTTTTTTGACCGCCTCTGCACACTGCGTGGACATCTTCAGAGAACTGTCCATGATGACACCAAGATCTTTTTCCTGATTAGTTGTAGCTAAATTAGCCCCCATCATATTGTATGTATAGTTGGGGTTATTTTTTCCAATGTGCATTACTTTACATTTATCCACATTAAATTTCATTTGCCATTTTGTTGCCCAATCACTTAGTTTTGTGAGATCTTTTTGAAGTTCTTCACAATCTGCTTTGGTCTTAACTATCTTGAGCAGTTTAGTATCATCCGCAAACTTTGCCACCTCACTGTTTACTCCTTTCTGCAGATCATTTATGAATAAATTGAATAGGATTGGTCCTAGGACTGACCCTTGGGGAACACCACTAGTTACCCCTCTCCATTCTGAGAATTTACCATTCATTCCTACCCTTTGTTCCCTGTCTTTTAACCAGTTCTCAATCCATGAAAGGACCTTCCCTTTTATCCCATGACAGCTTAATTTACGTAACAGCCTTTGGTGAGGGACCTTGTCAAAGGCTTTCTGGAAATCTAAGCATACTATGTCCACTGGATCCCCCTTGTCCACATGTTTGTTTACCCCTTCAAAGAACTCTAATAGATTAGTAAGAGACTATTTCCCTTTACAGAAACCATGTTGACTATTGCTCAACAGTTTATGTTTTCCTATGGACTTGGCTACACTGGAGAGTTGCAGTGCTGGTGGTGGCTTTACAGTGCTGCAATTCACTCACCGTCTACACTTGCAAGGCACATACCGCGCTGTATCTCCCTGGCTACAGCGCTGGCTGTACTTCATGTCTGCCTGGGGAATAACGACTGCAGCGCTGGTGCTGCAGCGCTGGGGTGCCAGTGTAAACAGTGATTAATCTTACTATGCTGTAACTGACCTCCAGAATTTTCCCATAATGCTTTTAACTAAAGAATTCTCTTTGTTTTGTTATGATACCTCTCTTTTTTTTGTTGTGAACTCGGGGCTCCCGGAGCTGCTTATCTAAAAAACAAGCACAGCTCCTGTTTGCTGTGAATGAGGCAGGCAGTGGGATGAATGTCTACAGCCTAGTGTTTGCTTGAGGAGAGAAACAGCACGGCGGGGGGCGGAGGGAAGGGAGTCCGTCGGAGCAGCTGCTTATCTGGTTGTTATACCAATATAATAAAAACCAGCAGAATCTTATTAAGAGGGATAAGGCAAAGATGCCACATTTATTGTAAATACCATAACAAAACAAAAAACAATGTTTTTCTACTTGTTTCTATTACTACTTATTCCTTATACATACACACACACACACACACACACACATTCATTCACACAATCCATTCATTCAGGTTCTGTATAGATGTTATAGTTACCAGCCTAGATGTTGCTCATGCCAAGCTACTGGCCAAGTATCTTGGTCATGAGGATGGAGCCGAGTCTGTGTCAGATGCATCTGATGCTCCTGGAGGCTGGCAGCAGAACCATAGACTCAAAGTTCTCAGTCTTTAGAGTCCAGTTTTATAGGAATTTATTCCTATGTCAGTTCATGAGAGTTGCTTCATTTTGCTGTTGCTAAATCAATCAGCAGGTGGCTGGCTCCATGTTATTAGATGTTTTGTTTTTCCTTCCTTTGAGGTGTGGTGGGTGGATTCCAGTTTGCCCTCCGGGGGTCATCTGGTTGATCCCACTTGACACCTTCTTCAGCCGACACTGAATTCTTCAGGCTGGTGACTCCCTAACCATTCATTCACATACATTCTCTATCTTAATCACATCTATTTCACTGTTTCTTTACTTTTTGGGGTGTTACCAGTTTATGTGAGACTCCCTGTCTTTTAACAAGCAAAGATAAAGTGAGATGAAAACTTACAGAGGGTGGGGGTCTCTATCTATACACTATAACAGCTACTGTTTTGGCTTACTTAAGAGTTAATTAATGTTTAGCAAGTTTTATACAAAGTATTTCTTTGAGCTTAACAAGTTTTATACCAAGTATCTCTTTGAGCAGGCTTTACACAGACACAGCTGGTGGCTTGCAGGTTAGAGGCTAAATGCTGGGAATCACAAATTTACTTTTAACATAAATCTTAAGTTATAAAGTATTAATTAACAATAAATCAATAAATCATTTCTCATATAAACCATGTTTAATATAAACCTTATTTAATATTCCTACATAATCTGCAGGCTATTTGCATTTAAGAGTGAATTAGGGGTCGGGGAAGTGGTCAGAATTTGCAAGGCAGGGAGCTGACAGTGTCGGCTCCAGAAATCCACTCTCTCTCTCTCCCCCACGCTCCCTGTCACACTCTACCCATCCCCCTCTTTTGAAAAGCACATTGCAGCCACTTGAACGCTGGGATAGCTGCCCATAATGCACCACTCCCAACACCGCTGCAAATGCTGCAAATGTGGCCACACTGCAGCGCTGGTAGCTGTCAGTGTGGCCACACTCCAGCGCTTTCCCTACACAGCTGTACGAAGACAGCTGTAACTCCCAGCGCTGCACACCTGCAAGTGTAGCCAAGCCCTATGTGTCTGACAATTTTATTCTTAACTATTGTTTCGACTAATTTGCCCGGTACTGACGTTAGACTTACCGGTCTGTAATTGCCGGGATCACCTCTAGAGCCCTTTTTAAATATTGGCGTTACATTAACTAACTTCCAGTCATTGGGTACCGAAGACAATTTAAAGGACAGGTTACAAATCTTAGTTAAGAGTTCCACAACTTCACATTTGAGTTCTTTCAGAACTCTTGGGTGAATGCCATCTAGTCCCGGTGACTTGTTAATGTTGAGTTTATCAATTAATTCCAAAACCTCCTCTAGTGACACTTCAATCTGTGACAGTTCCTCAGATTTGTCACCTACAAAAGCCGGGTCAGGTTTGGGAATCTCCCTAACATCCTCAGCCGTGAAGACTGAAGCAAAGAATCCATTTAGTTTCTCCGCAATGACTTTATCATCTTTAAGTGCTGCTTTCGTATCTCGATCATCAAGGGGCCCCACTGGTTGTTTAGCAGGCTTACTGCTTCTGATGTACTTAGAAAACATTTTGTTATTACCTTTGGAGTTTTTGGCTAGCCGTTCTTCAAACAATACCTTTCATTAGTACTAAAAAAATACCAGGACAACAACCTGATTTCTATGTAATTTTCCAGAATGGCAGGACATTCTAATGAAGCTGGGATATACCTGATAACCTGGAACGTCTTGTCACTCTATATTTAGCAGTAACAAAATAGGGGGAAAATAATGATGACCATGCTTACAAGTATTAATATCACAAGAAAACAAACTGATCTGATAGCCTCTCCCATTTGACAAGAGCAATTTTTCTAGTCTTTTAGCTATTTATTGTAAGACCTTTATATGTTCAAACTAATTAATAAATGAAATCAATTTCAGGATTTTTTTCTTGTTCAAAGCCACTTAATCATTCAATTTTAGAAACATTTTAAAGGCCATGTCTAAAATAGATTTGCACCTATGTCCCCGATGTGAATTTTTCATTCCTTGCAGCACACAATAGGTACTATATCATCACCTTTTTTCTGTTTTTGGAACAGGGATTAGAATAATATATTTGACCCTTTATAGTCACCTGGGAGAGACGCTAGTCCCCATCTTCAATAAAGTGAAATATGTTTCAAGTGTCCCAAGGTTAAGGCCATGACTTTAAACTATTTAACACAAACGACCATGCTGATTCACTTCAGTCAGAGTCTACCCAGTTTTTTTATGAGACTGAATTATATATACTTCATCATAACAATTTCTTATCCGCAATACAATTAAGGGAAATATTTTGCATTACAAACAAAGCAAGTTAACCTGGTCACACTGTGCATTATAACAAAATTTATGGCTGCATAAATAGCAGTGTAAACTTACAGAAAGACTGGTAATTATAGTGCCATTGATGGGCTTTGTTGCTTTAATTCTGAGGCAGCCAGAATGATTAAACTGAATCTTAATCGACTTCTCCATTAAAAATGCTGGCAGAGAAGCTCCTTTAACCTTTCTCATTGATTGAACACAACAATCACCATTCAATTATAATGCAAAAGGACATTTATTATAATGTACAAAAGATGCATGAGCCATTTCCTTTTACTGAAGACAATCAATGAGATGACTCCTACCACAGAGAAGGTGAGGCTTCTGTACCTGGAAGAGTGTTAAAGTCAAAGCTGAACTCAAGTGACCTCAAAAATCACAATTCTCAGGGAACTGAATTTTGCAGTGCAGTACTAAAAAAGCAACACTGCCCAGTGTATAAAAGTTTTTTATTTCAATATGAAGAATAAACATCTTCCTAAAAGAATTAATATAATAAGAATCAAGACTTTGAAGTAAATTAGTTGAATTTAACTGTAGTTTTCTATTTTCTAAAACATTGGTGGTAAATTAAATATTTTTTAGGAATTTTTAGGCCATATTTTCAGCTGATGTCAAACTGTCCTCTAAATTCATTTGAGGATACTACTTTATCATGTGCATTTGTTCATCTCATTGGGCATCTGAATCAGGAAATACATGTTTATGTGCATAAAAGGGATTATGTGCATTTTCATAGACAAAGTTGGAAGCCATGCTTGGGAATGTGGCACTTACAATTATTTCACTACTGTATACACAACCAATGTCATCCCCCTTTTAACTGGGAAAAAAATAATCTAGAAGAGCTTGCACACAATCTCACCAAATAAAGACAATGTAGTGACAGTTCTGAGGCTTTTCAAGCAACTATATACATAAAATATACATTTAAGAAAATAGCCCTAATATATCCGCACAAAATTCAGGACTTTGGTCAAAGTGATTGATTGTCATTTATATTCCATTTTCCTTAAATAAATTGAAGTCTCCCAAAGAAATATAAAGGACACAATGCATCATACACTCATGTTCAACCAAACAGCAAGAGCTAATTTTTTAAGAGCCAGATTCTCCTGCTTTTCACTGTACTGTTGGTGAGAGCTAGGCCTAAAGATGGTATATTTGGCCCTGAAAAAAATCACCCCAACTTAAGGGAGATCTAGCAGTGTAGAACTGTCATAAAAGTTCTTATATCATTCTCACTTCTAGTTACTGGAATAGCAGGAGAAAAGGGGCTTGGTTGGAGGAAAGGAGGAATGGTTAGGGCATTGCTAAATTCTATGCTGTGGTTTAGGCTCTTTTTGATCATTAGTAGTCAGTATAAGTAAGACCAGCCCCAGGGTTGCTCTAACTCAGCAGAGTGAACATTGCTTCACACAGTGGCAGCAGGATCAGAGGAGCTTTAAGTGACCTTTTCATCTCCTTTCCCTGTCTTATGGTAGATATACTTCAGCTGTAGCTGAGAATCTGGCCCTAAGTGTGTAATTATCAGCAGTGATGTGTAAAACCACAAATGTAAAGGAATAGACTTATTTTCAGAGGTGTTATGGAAAGGAAAGGATTTCTCTTGTTTTAGGTCTGCGCATTTAGTATGGATCTTAAACCTGCAGTCTTTATTCAAACAACCATTTGCAGTTTGTCATTAAGAGACCTTCTTGCCGCGGGTTGCTAATATAAGACACCATTAAAAGCTGGTGTCTGTTATCTCACTGGAGTCACTTGCCTTAGAAGTGTATTATCCTTTTTATATTTTATTTTATGTTTATTTGAAAGATTGAAATAATATAACTTATTTGGAACAAAAGCCCACACTAACTAAGGAAAATGTAGATGGAAAATGAGGGGGTGTCCATTGTGGAGCTTTCTCTAATTATTCCAGGCATGGGGATGCTCCCTGTGAAATGGGCAGAAATTCTACCCCTAGAAGGTACAGATCCCCTGCTTAGCACATACGCCGGAAGTTCTACAGGAGCCTGGGGCCATCAGGCCAGACACACGGCATGGGCTGAGGTGCTATAATGGCCTCCTCTCTTTTTCATTTCCTTACAACCCCTGATATTGTGGTCTATTACAGCTGAACTGCTAGAGGATTCTTCCAGTCAATGAAGCTGTCTACAGACTGTATAGATAAGCCCTAATTTTACCTCTTCTGTAGCTGATAAAACATTGAGATACAATTTAACTTATTTTCCAGATAGATGTTTCTGCTACATCAGAGGTTAAAAGTGCCACAACATAATACTCCCCTTTCTCAATTGTTGCATTCATTTACAAGTAGACTTCACCATCTGCTACCTATATCTGCCTCGGTAGGAATTTCCTCTTCCTCTTTCAAATACCTCTCCAACTTCTTCCACAAACTAAGAATTGTCAAGAAGTATCTTTCAAAATATTGAAGGAAAACTTGCCTTATCCATAGTTTTATATCAATGGGGAGGAAGGAGAAAGAATCTTGCCCTTTCTATGTTTCAAAATCCTGAAGAATTACCCCAAACATTCTGATTGTCATTCTCTCCTCATTTAACACCTTCTACAATAAACAAAAACAAATACATTTCTGCCATGGTGCCCGTAAGAAATGAAGTGAGAGGAAAAATAGTCTAAGCACTATCCATTACTATATCTCCTAGTGAATCCTGTCTTTTATATCTCTTTTTATTGTATCCCTTCCAGTCTAATATTGTGTTTTATAGAATGCCAAGAAAATTGTTGTCACCACTCAAATAATACTGATTATTAATAATACCCAGCAGACAGGTATTTTCCTGATTGTGTTGACCTGAATTTATGAGCTAGTGTTCATTATAGCTCACCAATGACCTGACCAGAAGATATTTAAGTTCTTTTCCCAATTCAAGCAACAGAATAAGAGAACTCAGAGAGTCCAACATCATGGGGTACGTGGGAAGCGGCAGCCAGCACATCCCTTGGCCCACGCTGCTTCCCTTAGCCCCCATTGGCCTGGGACGGCGAACAGTGGCCAGTGGAAGCCGTGATTGGCTGAACCTGCCGATGCCCACCAGGGTGCTTACCCTGATGGGCCGCGTGCCAAAGGTTGCCGATCCCTGCATTATGCAATAGAGCAAGCTACAGACTAGCCTCATGGGCTACATTTGCATACAAGGGCTTGTTTACTATTCTGGATAGCTATTCCTGATAAATTCCACAGATGGACACTCTTATTCTGGAATAATTGTGGCTTATTCTATGTAAGTGGATTAACCTAATTCAGAATAAATCAAGTTTATTCTAGAATAAGAGTGGCCACATATGCGATTTATCAGAAATAGTTAATCCACTTTAAATCACACCCAATTTTATTCTGGATTAATCTTCATGTGTACACAAGCTTGTAGTAAAACTTATGTAAAAAGTAGCTTGTATGCTACTTATGAGAAATGCATTCTTTCAGATATTTTGTAATATCACTATAAATAGAAAAATAAAATAGCCTATATGCAAAGTCACTACGTGATCATGTAATTAAAGGCTATACCAAATGCATGTGTACAAGATGCACAAATAACCTTAATTTCCAACTCCTGAGTGCTTGATTTTGCAACCTTAACATTCTTTTACTACAGTTTTTTTGGTTCTTTTGGATATAATTTCCTAAAATTCTAACAAGCAAACTTAAAATTAGAAATTCCATCATATGGAATAATGTCCTCCATATCGATCATTAGCTGGGTTCGAACCTGCAGATCCACAGCACAGTCTCTAATTAACTGATCTAAAGGAGAAACCAATAACAGTAATAGGCTGTTATTGTTATGCAGATATTGCACAAGAGGGAGATAGAGACTCTCACATTACTAATGGGTTTCAAAGTTATTTGCTACACAGCAAAGGAGTGTTGAGATTCCAGAATAATGGATTTAATTCCAAGTTCTGCAGGGGATTGTACCTGAGCTGTTATAAAGTCCCGTGTCCCTCTGCTCCACAACTTGACCCCTTTATTTCTTTCTATTTCTATTCCATGCCTTTCTTCTCCTCTGCTCTCCACTGCTCCAAACCATGGCCGTGGTAGAGCTTCTCCTTGAAATGGTTATGGGCAAAACAACGTATTTTCCTTAATCTCATTTTGGAAACAGTTGAACTGTTTCAACTGAAATTTAAAAATAATTCAGCACGTGGCACCCCTCCAGCATGGAAATTTCAGAATGACTGGTTTAAATATAGTAAAGTTATAAGCCACTGACACAGGGCCCTATAATGGAAATGCATAATGCTACAGCTTTCGTAACATAAATTTTCCAAAGCAGCATCACTAACCAGGATTTCAGTAAAACCAAAACCATGTGTCAATTTCAAGTGCCTTTGCTTTGAGAGTTGTAACTGTACCTAGTGTTTCTCAGGTTTCTTGGCTCTTGCCATCAGCAGATTGTAGCCTTCTCTATACCTGAGATCATGTACTTCAGCCATTGTCTACTGCTTTGTCTGCCTCCCTGGAAAACAGTTTATCTTTGTGGTGCCCCTCCATAACCACCCCAACTAGAAGTTCTGAGACCAGTGCAGGTCATTTTAAAATCAATATTTTATTGGCAATTTTAAAGAGAGAGAGAAAATCATCAAATAACAGGTAGGTATAAAAAATAAACCTGTCTAGCTGAATATAGCAGAAATGCAGGTTGGTCTTAACTTAGTTACAAAGTATTGAAACATTTACCTGCAGTGTGGTTTTGGGTTGTTCTTTTCTCTGATGACTGTCAGATAGCAATATGACAACTGGAGCTCTGTGGTATCTGGACTTTCCTCTTCACAGAAAATTTTGCATTTACAAAAAAAAAACCAAACGCCAATGTTATGAATCAGAAGAAAAACTCAAAAATGCAAATTTTCCATGGAAAGGAAAGTTTTGAAAAATTCCAGGCTGTCTGTCAAGCTGGCCACCTGGGGAGTAAGGTAGCCTGCCCACCCACTGCCAGGTGGGCAGTCCAGGTAATCAGCCAGCTGGGAAGCCCACCTTCCAAGGAGTTGATTACCTGGGAAATTTGAGATCCAGGTTGCCATGCTCTGAAGCTGCCTGGTATGTGGACTGCCAGGGAACCAGAGATCCCCGGTAGCCAGTTGGCTGGTAGGAAACCATGCCCAGCCTGCTGCCTGGTTTCTGTTACAATTTTTAATGGAATTGACATGTTCCTGCAGAATATTTTGATTCTGTGAAATCAGCATTTTCCAATAAAAAGCTGTTCCACTGGAAAATTTTAGTCCAGCTCCAGTGACAACTTCTGAGTCAAAGTGTCTATATGGAGATGGTATCTGTATGCCCTCTCCCTTTATAGCAATATAGGAGCCACTGAAGTCTGTGTGTCAAAACCCTCCAATAGTGTTTTAGGGATACTTCATATGGCAGTGCAGACCAAGATGATCATTTCCTTTGTGATGCTGTTCACTCATTAACACACCTTCCTTCCCATCATGAGCTAATTGATGGTACTCGCTTGTTTCATCATTTCCTTCTTCCTTCAAGCCTTGTATACGTAAGGCGAAAACCCACGGGCCTAACTCAGGTGAATCTCCCACTTGGCAAATGTGGTTAAATAAGGACTGCAGGGTTTGGTCTTCAGTGATGGGTTAACTTTAAGTGATTTAGCAGTTCAACAGTTCTGATAATCAGACAAATTTTAATATGTTTATCTAAAAACATTGGGTCTGAAAAATTGAGCTGAAATTTTATAAGAACAGACTCTCTTGAGATTTTTAGATTCTGGTTGGATCAGAAATAACATGATGATAGAAAATTCTTGTGGTACTCTGGTGTTCCTGCATTCATTCCAGGTGAAGTGAGAATATTGGAAAGAGAAAGAAACAGCCAAACCTTTTGGAAACTTGGTTCAAGTGTTGGGTATAAGATTCATTAAAGTTTTGTTATATCTAAACTTGTTCCTCACAACCCACTTTTGGCACAATGATCAAGTGAAAATAAATTCTAGACCTGCAATATAATTATTACAATATTTAATTTATATAGTTCACTTTTTCCTTACCCAGGTTCTTTGCATATTAACTTGATCCTGAATAAGTAAATAAGTTATGTACGATACAGTATGTTAATCTTTTATTGTAACTTCACCTTAATAAAAAGTATTTTTAAAAAGTTAAAAAAAAGTTATAGGGATTTGCATTCAGAGCAGGACGGGGCATTCTGGCAAACAACTGGAAATGTCTCAGGAATAAGTTCAACAGAAAGGAGACTCACTAATAGGATGGACATGGCTTTTAAAAATTGAAGAAAATGAACCGAAAGTTATTTCAACTTAACTATAAACAAAGACCATTTTCACATAAAAATGATATATCTCTAAATTGCTTTGGGTAATTCCATACATACTATGCTTTTGTCTTCATTTCACAAAAAACAAGCAAAAACAATGAAATTCTAGTACTTTTTTGCATGTATTTAGGTACCACTCCATCTATTCTGAGATTTGTCACTGCCACTGCATTAGTACCTTTGAAGTACACCTCTACCCCGATATAATGCGACCCGATATAACACAAATTCAGATATAACGCAGTACAGCAGTGCTCGGGGGGGGCGGGGCTGCGCACTCCGGCGGATCAAAGCAAGTTCGATATAACGCGGTTTCACCTATAATGCAGTAAGATTTTTTGGCTCCCGAGGACAGCGTTATATTGAGATAGAGGTGTTAATTAGTCATTAACCATCTGAAAAAGCATGGAAGCAAAGACATACACAGACTACTGTAGCACTGAAGGAAATAGTGAATAAAAAACAGACCGCAAAACTAAAACTAGCAAACAATGGCTGAATAAGACTGAGTAAAAATTGGAAAAATGCATACAGACCTAGTGTTACAAGAATACATTTCATAAATTTAATAATGTAAAAAAGGACATAGTAAACATAAGTGGACAAAATATATATCACTCTTCATAAAGGGTCAGATCTAATGCCCAGTAAAGTTAATAGGAAACCTCTCATTGGCTTTATAGCAGGCCATACGCCCTGGTATATGGGTTGATGTCAAGTAATCAAGAGAAATACCACTGTCTATCATTCCACACATCTTGGGATCTAAATAGGTAGAAGACTTGAGGTGACCTCCATGAAGGAAGGAGTGATGGGAAGGGGGACTGATAAAGGAGGAAGCGGTTTGGAGGGAGGGGGAAGATGAAAAACTCTGATTTGGCTTTGTTGATCTTAAACTGGTATCTTGAAATCAATAAGTAGACATCAGGAAGACATCCTGAGATTTTGATCTGGACAGAAAGAATCAAGTCAGTAGTGGAAAGAGAGAGATCTGTGAGGAGTCCATGTAGAGTTGAAATCATGTTTGCAAATGAGATCATCCAAAGAGAGGGTATAGACGAAGAACAGCAGCAGGCCAAAGACTGAGTCCTATGGGACCCCTGCAGAAAGCTGGATGAGAGATGAGGAGGATCCTCCAAATAAAACTCAGAAGAGCTATAGTCCTCCTCTGGTTCTCAGAGATGAGGAAGATAGAGTACTGCTTTGGCCAGGAAGAAGTTGCTAGAGTCTTTGATGAGAGCTGTTTCTATGTAGTGCTGGGGACAGAGACCAGATTGGAGAGGGTCTCTTAATTGGGTACAAAAAGATAATTTATCATATCCATGTATATGTTCTTTTTTATAACACGTTAGGTCAGTGTTGAAGTATTGCTTAAGACAAGTGATGAGTGCATTAGGAACACCTAGATTCTGCTTATGGAATTATACTACATTGTGGGTAACAGGTAAATGTATGGTGTCGCTAGCATAAGACTTCACCATTGACTTAATAGACTTTTGAGTTTACTACACTCTCAAAACTCCTTTCATGGGAGTTCCTCCTTTCTTAATGAGACAGTTGTTTTCATTAGCAATTATTATTTTTCATAAGCATAGGTTACATGTGGCAAAGATTCTGACATTATGCAGGAAAAATGTCTTGGTAATAATTGAGAAATATTATATCAGCCAAGAATCACATAAGATAACTTTAACTTATTTGAGAAATCAAAATCAACCTGTATTGAAGTATCATTTTTATAGCTCAACAACAGGAGAATATTTTCAATCCAACTATTTATAAATAAGTTACTAAATACTTGAGAATACATATTCTGAAAGATGATATTCTAGTCTAACCCATCTTTAGGCAACATGTTAACATTCATATTTATATTTGTACTGTAAAACAAACCTGATCTCTCAGAACTGTTTATGAGCTACAGTGATGCTACATTTAAGTTTTTCTGGTTATTGGATTGTCATCCGTGATAAGGAATATCTCTTTTATGGAAATTTCACACTACCCACTGTGTGAAAATATCCCAGATACTGTGCTTTTGCTGTGATATAGGAACACTGTCAATTTATGAGTGATGGAAGTATTTTCTTGAATCCAAAAAAGGTTTTTCTCTAACTTATGTTAAAATAAAATCTACTGTTATATAGCACTTTTCATGGAATGCACCCCAACGTGATGTACAGTCTATTAGAAATTAATAAAGAAAGAATCTTATTGAACTGCATTATCTTAAAGGGATAATTACAGATAAAATCTGGTCCATAATTTAAGTTCTGTAAGAATAAACTTTTAAAACAGCTAAACCCTAAAAAAGTTTACCATTTTTTTTATTATTCCTGTGGAAACAGGTTTAAAAAAACAAACAAACAAACATTTAATCAGGATTATTGCCCTGCATGGTTTTATAATATTATGAGACATTCTAGTTTGGAGACCAAAGAATGCAAAAAATAACCTTCTTGTGTATTAGATGAACCATGGCACTTTTGTGTGTTATATACAATTTTAGTCCATGTTTGTGTGTTGAAGTAGATTCCTAATTTATTTTGATGTGACTCTACTTTACCACATGGCCTTCATTAAAGGCTGAATTGTGACTGTTCTACCCACACTGAGTAGTACTGTACTCTGAGAGTAGCCCTGGTGAGATTTAGCATGATACGGCAATCCCAAACTGACCTTATATATGTCTAAATTGATATGGTGAGTCTGGTATGTTGCTCATTTTTCCGCATAAATTTTATCTCTCCTCTTTTGCTGCTTAGTATCAATTCCTTCCAAGGTTATGCACAGGAAAGATCACTGACAATTGATGCTACCAGAAGTTTGGTCTAATCTAGAAGCAAAACTAAAATTTCATTCATTCATTCATATATGAGTTTTTGATAATGTGGGGTAATTTGTCCTACTGATCAGATTCAAGTTGATCACGTGGAAGCAATGAATGGAAAAAAATATATTTTATTTCTATCACAACTAGCCACACATTTTAAGAATTGGACAAAAAATTTGGCCTCTAAAAATTTTGCCCCCTCCTTAAAAAAGCAGCCTTACAAAACACTGAGCCATATTCTTCAACTCTCTGTCATGTGGAGGCATACCTTATAATTTGAATATTCCCACAAAAATCAACGGACTATTCAGAGTAATTAGCTGTTAGGAATGAGGGCCCGCAGCTGACCCTGGGACTAGCTAGCTCACACTCCAGGGAGACTAATGAACACAGGTGAGCTACAGCAGAATTGCCTGATGGGCTGCTATGCCTGGTTGGCTGAGGGGAATCAGCAGGTGTGCTCTTAAACCCAGCGCAGCAGGTTGCTGGATACTCAATGCTTGTGCCTGCCCTGGTCCCTTGCCCTACTTCTGACTCTGAGTCTTGGCTCCAACTCCTGGTTCCTGGCTCTGGCTCTAACCTTTAGATCCTACTCCCACATCTTGGTTGCTGACACTAGCTACTCAATGTGAGTAAGGATGTCAGAAACCAACCCTGTGTCAAGAGAACTTAAAATCTCATGGCTAATTACTTAAGCATCAAAAACTGCCAAAGATAATGTTGCCTACACAAACTAAACTCCTTTATATGTATGCATTACAATGCCATCTCTAACTGCATGATCCCATGTCACGTAATAGCAAACAATTTTTTCTACAATCTTTGTTTTACATGTTTAGCATCCTGTAGTACTGTGCACTTATCTGGGTATGCCAGAGAAAGATTTCATGAAAGTCATTTATATGGAAAGCACATAGAAAACTCTACTCACACAACATGCTGCTGATTAAGAGCACATCACAAAGAAATTGTAAAAATTTCAGGGCCGATGCAGGCCACCTATACTCATAACTAAGGGGCAAATTCTACCAATCTTTCTCACATACAATTCTATTTCTATGCACAAGTAGACTATTACTCAGTGTATTGGGGTGGGGGAGACTAAGGTCTTAAGTTAATTTTTTAGCTTCATACCCTACATTTCTTCTAAAAATGGCTGTTCTGGTGGTTTAAAGGAAAATAGTTTTTGTGTTTTACATATAGTACGTATGATGACAAAGGGGCTGATGTTGCAACTTTTACTCACTTTGAGGCGCACTTAGTCACTGACATCAATGGAACTAATTGTATGAGTAAGTGCTCCTCAGTTCAGTGAGTGTTGCAGAAATGAACCATAAATTAACACAATAAATATTGTAGAGCGAAAATAACTTCTTAAAAAGTACGGCCTAGATTTCCAGCTGATGTAGATGGCTTTGATGGAGCTATGCCCTTTTACACTATCTGAGAATTTGGACCTCCGTTAAGGAGTCATAATAATGAAAATAGTTTTAATAAAAGAATGAAAAATTATTAGAGAATTCTATGTATGTATCTATAAGGCTGTACACAAACAAGTGATATATATTATTTTAGAAACAGAAGGGCGATCATGTATTTCAAGGCTGTCTCTTCCATACAAATGAGGGACTTGTGTTAAGGCTGCATGAACGTTGGTATTTCCCAACTTTTGAGGGATTAATGGTGTACTTTTAACACTCTCAACATTTTTTGGTATGGAATAACTATACAATTTGTAAAAATGTTTTCCGATCCTTTTAGATAAAATATACTACATAAATGTAAGGCAAAATGATCAAATAATACATTGCAGCAACCTAGATTATAAATCACCTGTTCATCGGTTATCATCTCTGAAGTGGCTATTGCCAGCTGAGGGAGATCCGTACCCAGTTTAGATAAAGGTCAAGGAAAAGCAGTGACAGATTGAGAAGGGAAGGACAAATGAAATCTGGTAAGACTCGAATCTCAATGTGAAAAAAGAACACAGCTGGCATTTTGTTGAGTATGAAATCTGCATAAAAAAATTAAGATTCACAATGTTCTCAGAACATGATTGTTTCTTACCAGAAATAATAACCTCAGAGAACAATAAACTATTTGTAATTCAAGAGGATTTATGATGGACAATCAGATGAATGTCCAGAATTTAACCAGTAATATTTAATACAATAAGAGTATTTTTTGTAAATATATATATTGTTCTTAGAGGTGTCTGATGCGGCTGTGCATTGCTCCTATGCTGTTTGTGGAGTTCTGGTGTTAGCTACACCAGAGTAGCTTGCAGCTTGATGATTCAGCAGACCTCAATGTTATTGACAACGAAAGACCACAGGCTCAGATCTGTGGCGAAGGTGCTCAGCCCTGTTTATTGTTGACAAGGCACAGTATGAGTGCTCTGGCTCCACTGTTACAGGTACACTAACCCATGTATGCCCACTGGAAGGTACCAGCTTAATCAACATAACTTGATGCTGTCCTATAAGCCAGTACAAAGATGCCCCTCCTTCCACTCTGCTTTTATACATTAATACAAAAAGGTTACACATTACATTCCATATGCTCCTTGTTATTATCTTATACCCGCTAATTCAAACAAATTAACCTCATCGATTCACTATCCTGTCATTCTATCCTTATCTTGTGAGGGGTCTGTGTATTCTTGTACCATCTCCTGGGAATTTGGTTATGTAGTTACTTGAGAACGCTGGGTGTTCTTATACCATCCTCTTAGGCCATGAAAGTGCTGACTTGGCTAGGTGACACCCAGTATGGCTATTCTAACAAGGCCTACTTTGATTCAGAGCCTTTGGTTAATGCCATTAGCCATGTCTAGGGATATATATATATGACGGATGGATTAAATGATCCAACATTTCTCCTTCAACTCTAAAATCTCCATTTGTGTGTGTGTGTGTATATATATACACACACACACACACACACAAATGGAGATTTTAGAGATGAGGGAGAAATATTGGGCCATCTAATCCATCTGTCAAACATAAATGCCACACATCAAACATTGAAAACAAACTAATACATAGAGGCTTAGGGCTAGGTCTTACACTGCAGCTATCTAATACAGCTGTTTTATGAAGATTTTCAGAGACTACAGAGTGAAACAAATTATCAGTATTATCTGAATCAAGAAGAACATGCTTGTGAGGCCTGAACTGGTAAAAATAAAGGCTAATCCTACACTGGAGGTAAAATAGGGCATAGTGACCTTATGAGTTGGAGGACATCTTAAATTGTCTGAGAAAGTGATTAGAATAAGAATATGAGGGTGAAGATAAATATTAAATTCTGTATTGTGACACCTCTAGAATAAAAATATGTCCAGACCCTTGGTGTGTAGAACTAGACAAATTCTCAATCAGTTTAATTGAATCCAGAAGAGATTCAATTAGGATACATTACATTAGACCAAATTATGTGATGCCATGCATTAATGATTAATCATTGTTTAAACAGATTTTTTAATGTTGGATATGTTACATTTAATTATGTCAAGACCTGGTGACAGTTCATCACACAATGATTGGAAGGATCATTAGAGAAACATTAAAAATAAACTAAAAACAAATTGCAGCTAAGATAACAACTACTCAGATCAAATCTTTGGGCACAAAGAGGTGGGTTGGTCATCTGAAATTATTATTTTTCATTTTTATGGCACCCATGCCTGCAGGCTCTTGGAGCACCTAACAAAGATGCATGTAGAAACTGATCTTGGAAAAACAAGGTCTACATCAGGGGTCGCCATTCTCTGGCATGCGGCTCACCAGGGTAAGCACCCTGGCATGCCGGGCCAGTTTGTTTACCTGCCGCATCAGCAGGTTTGGCCGATCGCGGCTCCCACTGGCCATGGTTTGCTGCTCCGGGCCAATGGGGGTGGTGGGAAGCAGCACAGGCAAGGGATGTGCTGGCTGTGGCTTCCCGCTGCCCCCATTGGCCTGGGACGGTGAACCACAGCCAGTGGGAGCTGCGATCGGCTGAACCTGCCAACGTGGTAGGTAAACAAACTGGCCCAGCCTGCCACGATGCTTACCCTGATGAGCCGCGTGCCAGAGGTTGCCAACCCCTGGTCTACATTGTCAAAAGTGACTGATTTGGGTGCCCAACCTGATACTTTAAAGGGGCCTGGTTTTCAGAGAATGGATGCTCAGCATTGCCTAAAAATCAGTCTATTTTAAGGTGTCTTAATCTGAATACCTCAAAAATGGGGCACCCCAAATCACTAGTTACTTTTGAAAATTTAGACTAAAGGCAACAGAGCCTAAGAAGTAACACTAGAGCCACTGTCAAGCCAAAACAAGAACCCATTCCTCACATACACCAAACTATAATTACAACTATATCCTCCACTAATGCCTTAGAACAGCTCACCCACAAACAATATTAGCTACCCAGTGATTATTATCTAACTTTTGAATACTTAAAAAAGAGTGAGATAAAGCCACTGTCCTAGCTCCAAGGAGCATAGAAGCATAGTACCTAAAAGTAACCTGACAGAATAAGTAAGGGCTGTAACCAGCTAGGAGGAGGACAAAAGTGAGTGAGGCATCTATATATGTTAATAGCTTGGATTCTTTTTTCTAGTTACATATCCATCCCTTCACTGATAACAGAGTTTTACAGAGGAACCTGAATGTTCATTGGCAAATAGATGTGAAGACATCACTCCAAATGAAGGGCAGCATGGAAGGCACACCTTAAAAATTAAAGGCTTCACTTTTAGAGAAGCTGAGCACCCACAAGTCCCATTCAGGTGTTCAACTCCTCTAGAAACCAAGAGAGCTCTGTGAAGCTCAAAAGATTATATCTTCCACCAACAGAAGTTTGTCCAGTAAAAGATATTACCTCATTGTCTCTCAGGTGATAAGAAAGCAGTAATGCACCATTGAACAACAAAGCTCTAATGAACACTTAGGAAGAGTAACAGTTGCTTCTTCAGGGTTCCTAAAAACGGGAGTTCTTCATTTTAAGTGTGAGGCTATCACTTTTTTCATATTCTTTATTTTTTATGTTTCCTTTTTAATTGCTTTCCAAGCTGTTGTATGGTGTTCTTTGTGTGTTTTGGAAGTGAGTGGAATTAGCCAGTCTGCAGTCAAAGGTGTTCATGTGTTATGTAACAAGACACTGG
This sequence comes from Mauremys mutica, assembly GCF_020497125.1. Lineage (NCBI taxonomy): Eukaryota > Metazoa > Chordata > Testudines > Geoemydidae > Mauremys > Mauremys mutica. The sequence goes on along the minus strand of NC_059072.1, from coordinate 287,300,863 downwards.
CTTGTGGGAGTTGAGAACAAAATATTGGCTGAGGTTTTCACATTACTCCAAGCAAAACCGCAGAGAACAGATTGGTGCAGGAAAAGACCATCTTAAAGACAATGACCAAATTCTGTTCTACATTTATTCAACCTTAGCGAAATCAATGTGATTGCACTGTAACTTACAACAGAATTTGCCCCAAGGACAACAACCAGTACAACTAATTAATCACATAGATTAATGCTGCTATAGCTGATTGTGAAACCGTCACCATGTCAATTTGTCTTTTTTTTTAATTGTTACAATCCATACTGAATCACAGATTCATATATGCCTTCATCATATGGCAGATGAGTTATTGTAAATCCTTATTTGCTGGTCTTTGTTTTTCTCAATCTTGCAGAGCTTCTGTAGAATACTGCCACCAGATCAAAATCTGAGATCATCTGGCTGGCGCTGAGAAAGAACATTGTTCCCTATCTCAGTATTTCTGGGGCATTCATCACCATAGTACTCCAAGTATTCTTCAGCACATCTGGCAATTACAGGAAGCTCTGAATAGAGCTGCTAAACTTTGCCTGTCATGGATTTGTTAACTTTGCTCACTATTTGGTCTCTCTCTCTCTCTTATCTTTGGTTATTTTCAAGAAGACTTCTGCATAAAAGTGAGTCTTGCAACATGATCTGAAAATGGTTAAGCTTGGGTACAGCATTAACTCTGCTGGTGAATACCTTATCTCCAGCTCTTGCAAACATTTTCCAGGTACTCCTCACTCCCTTACCCTTATGTATTGCCTCCACCTTTAGCCTCAGATATTGTGCCTTACAGTCGTAGAGACTAGTGGTGATAAACACACTGATTGACTGTGCAGGTCCTCACCTGAGAGGAAGTTGCATAGTTCAGGTCATGATGGACATGAAAAATGCATTTCCCACCACAGTTGGTATTAAGCTATACATGATTAGAGAGTCCAGCAAGACTTCAAGCCTCCACATACATTAATAAATGAAAAACTGATACCTCTGCTGGATGGTGAGGTTCTGGCTAGCTCCTCAAAATGTTTTCCTCTTCTCTCAGTATCACTTCAGTCTTTCCTAATTTCAGGTCAAGCCAGATGTTCTTTATCCAAGTATTACTGAAATCATATGGGAATACTTATGGGGTAAAGTAGTACACTCAATATAAATAAATTTGGTAGAATCTGGCCCACAATATTTAGCTCCACCAAAACTGATAAGAACCCCTGGTCATAGAGATGTACATAAAAATCCAATTATTCCCACTGCCTATTCAAAGTTCCTAGTGCTTGATCACTTTTCTCATATCTCCATTCATGAGCTGAAGGACTTTAAGTTGTGACCTGCTGACATCATAGCTCATATTCAGTAACTGACTAAGCAAGTATTTGTTCAGTTTGTAAAACACTGGGAAAAGGTCAGGTAAAAAGGAACTAAATTCAGTGTTATTAACATGGAAGACAAGACACTCAGGGTTACTTTCCCTTTCCATTCTATTCTAACTGGCCAATACTTGTTCTTTGTACTCCACTCACTGTTTTAATAATTGATTTCCATGCTTTTTTAACTTCAGTGGTTTCACTTGGAGTGTGATGATTTTCACAAAATGTTATTTGTGAATGATGTAAGTTCTATCTTGTGACGAGAATAAGGTACAATAACTTGCATTGCATAGTATTAACAGACCACAATTTTAAAATATATATGTACTGGGGCCTGAGCAGCAGAGTTCAGATCTAAACCTTTCCAAAGGCAATACAAACATGATAAATGATTCATGTTCAGGACTACCTCTACATTATAGACAGGACCCTAGATTTTTTCAAGTGACCAATGATTTTGGTTGTTTAACCTGACACACCTTGGCACCTGATTTTCAGAAGGTGTATGCTCAGTACTTCTGAAAAATCAGTCCTGTTAAGTTGCCTCAAGTTGGGTACCCAAAAATGGTGTCTCCTAAACTCACTAGGCATGTTTGTAAATCTTGGCCATTGCAATTATTAATACAAATTGGGTTTGGTTTGGCGTTCACTACACCTTAAACTTCATGTATAAACAGCAACAAGAAGCATTATCATCTTTCTATAGACAGTTATTATTCTCTGCACTCACCTATATTTATGGCAAAAAATGTTCTCTGCTTAGTCCAAAACAGAGATTAAAATATTTTTAATTAAAATGGTTACCATTGCAGTTAGGTTATTGAGCAATATTTTGTAATAAATGCACAGTGTTAGAAATGTAATTCTACTTTTCATCTTCTGCTAACTACTATTTATAAAGCTCATTCTTAAATTATGTAAAATTGGACTTAATCACAACTACTAGAAGGTATTGTTTTTAAAACAAGGTTAAGTAAGCAGAAAAGTTTGTGATTATATAGATTTGATTAGCTCTCAGACAAAACAAGTCCAGCTAGGTTGGTTTATACAGTTATTCCAGTCTGACTCCCATGACTTTCCACTTCACTGACCTTTCTAAGATGGAGTGTATTTTGTTATATTCTCTAACAGTGCCTTTGAAAGAAGAAATACTTGTACTGATGTGATACTGTGGGACATAATGGTTAGTAACATGCACTCAACAATCTCTTATAGACATTTGCATTAGAGCTAATTTATTTATGGTTGCAATACAGTATGTGAAAGATAGAGAAGGAATGCTAACCAAGAAACCAGCAATAGTCTCTCTTCTGTAACAACTATATCTAGATGTATTCAGAACACTCATCACTTTAGTGTCTCTCTTTTGAAGGATGCCTCTAATGTATGGTAGAGTGCTCCTCAGCTGAAGGCAGTGAAAAGCATCATTGTGCAGAATCATATATAGACTTCTACCAGATCAAAGATTAGTAACTCAGCCACACTGAAACATAAGTAAGGCATATATATAGTATTATTTTAGTGGGTTTTTTTTAATGGCATGCAATCTGTAGCCCAAAGAGACACATGGAATGCTAGAGACAGCACTATTAGTACATTAATATAGAGAATAACTAAACAAACAATGTAGATCAAAAAGTAAAGCAAACATTACTGTACATAACAAAAACATACAAGGCAAGAGGAACAAACAACAAAATACTTAACTGAATAGAGACTGGAAAAACCTCATAACTCACCCCACCAGAAACCAATAAATACATCTTCAAACATAAACAGACTGAAAAGAAGGTTAAATATTTTTTTAGCCTCACCTAATGGGAGTTGTGGGTACTCACCTTCTCTACACTTACCAGGGGATTAACGAGTGGCAATTGATGTATCAGTGGCTGATTTAGCTGCTCTAGTGAAGACCCACTAAATTGATTGCAAACCCATGAATTCCTGTTCTCCACCAGATTGAAAAGAGTAGGAGGAGTTGATGGGAGAGTGTCATAGAATATCAGGGTTAGAAGGGACCTCAGGAGGTCATATAGTCTAATCCCCTGCTCAAAGCAGGACTAATCCCCAGACAGATTTTTTGCCCCAGATCCCTAAGTGGCCCCCTCAAGTATTGAACTTACAACCCTGGGTTTAGCAAGCCAATGCTTAAACCACTGAACTATCCCTCCCCTCTAGGGATTTCTTTTTGATGGTGGTGGTTGTGGGGGGGGGTGCTACAGGAGGGCAGGCAGTAAGGGTGTTTATCAGTGCGTGTTGTTGAAACCACCTCCCGTTGACATTGCATAGTGTGGCCCACGTGGTAAGTAGGTCTAAGCTATGCTGATTTGAATTACGCTATTTACATAACTCAAATTGTGTAGCTTAGATCAAATTTCCCCTGTAGTGTAGACAATCTTGTCATCTCAAGATTATGCAGTGGGATTTCTGTCAGCAGTCCTAATCCTACCAAATATTATAATGGATGGTACAGCAGGAGATAATGATCTATATATACCAAAAGAACTAAGTCTAATGTATAACAAATAGCTACCGCAATGCTCAAAGCATAACCATAAGGCCTTGAGTGGTCATACGGTCAAATTCTGCATGAACTCTGTCCTGCAGACCCCAGGATAGACCTAAATACAGATAATTACAGGGGCATAGCCTAGGGGTGAGAAAGACACATAAAACACTTGTCCAGGCTTTTAGCCTTTTGTGTCTGAGCTGCTGTATTCTCCTCCTCTCCAGCTATTCAAAACATGGCTGCAAAGATCAACAACCTGGCTCAGTGCTTTGACCAGGTGGAGTCTCTTCTCTTTGCATCCCTCCATTGGCTCCCTTTTCCATTGCATCAAACACTAAACACTTATCTTTGCTTTTAAGGCCTGTCATGACCTAGACCTGTCCTATCATATCTTATATGCTATCTAGATGTCAGCTCCCATCTCTGCTCTGCAAGTGATACCACCCTTCATCACTCACTTGGTACATTTTCAAACAAGCACCTTTAGGCCTTATCCCATGCTGCCTATCATGCACGGGAGGAGTTCCGTGTAAACTTCCACAAAGACACTTCAACATCCTCCTTCAAATACCTCCTTAAAACTCTCATCTACCACAATGCCTACAAAAAAAAACACTTGACAACAGTTAGGCAACTGGTTTTCAGTGACTGCTGCTTATCTTGCTAACTAATATTGCCTCATTGTTACCTCATGTTTCTTTATCTGTTTGTTGCATCCAACTGTTTTAAACTTACATTGCAAACTCTTTACCGGAGGAACTGTGTCGTTGTTATGTGTTTATACAGTGTCTAGCACAATGAGGACCTACCTTAGATCTTAGTTCCAATGTGCCTGTGAAGGCATTGGGACTCACCCCTGCGGCACCTCCCACTGGTTTCTCTGGGAATTAGCTCAGTCCATGGGGAGCACCCTCTCCTGGTGGTGTCCTGTCCATCTCTCGCCCTCCGTTGGTGCCTGTACTTGCATTGCTCCCTTCTGCTCATGGCATCCCCTTCAGGACACTGCCCTCCGGCAGTGCCCCCTAGTCCATTCTCACCCCCTTCTGGGGGGGGAGCTAACAGCAGTCCTCCACCTGCTGCAGTGGCCATCCACACCCCAAGGTCTAACCCCTTCTGTCAGGGGTATGGTGTAGTCCAATATGGCCACTTCCCACAGCCAGGTGCAATATAAAGGGGAATGGGGGGACCCAGGGTCCCTATTCTGGGTCCCGACCCAGGGACCCTCTAGCGGCAGCCTCTCTACCCTCCTTCTCTCCCCTCACTTGCTGTCTGCTCTCCCTGGGTCACTTCCCCTCTGACCCTTTGCACTCATTAGGCTCTTCCCTCAGGGCCTGCAGCCTGGCAGGTAGCAGGCTGGAGTTCCTTTCGGTTCCCCCAGGCCTGGTCTCCTAGCTCAGGAGACAGACCTTCCCTATTGGAGGTCTGGGAGAGACTGCCTGCTCCTCTCCTAGGCAGACTTTATATAGGCTGAGCCTGGCCTTGACTAGACCCCACTTGCTCAGTCCTCATTGGCTCTCCCAAAGGCCTTCCCTGATTGGCTGCCTCTTGGAGCAGCCGCTCTAGCCTGCCCTAGCCCAATCTCTCATAGGGGTGGGGCAGCCGCCCCACCACAGTGCCAATGACACATTGGGAAGTCCAGTTCCTTCACTGGATATGGTTGCACGCTAGTTGTGATACTTCTTCCCAGTGACGCCAATATCCTCTGTCACTGTCTTCTGCCAGTTCTTCCTGGGCCTTCTTGGCTTTCTCTTTCCTCCCTTGGGTATACAATTAAATGCTTCTTTAGTATGTCTCCCATCTTCCATACTGTGTACATGTCCCAGCCACCCAAACCTTCTTTGGTGGTATTTTCTAACTTAGACTCATAGACTTTAAGGTCAGAAGGGACCATTATGATCATCTAGTCTGACCTCCTGCACAATGCAGGCCACAGAATCTCACCCACCCACTCCTGTAACAAACCCCTAACCTATGTCTGAGTTATTGAAGTCCTCAAATTGTGGTTTGAAGACCTCAAGCTGCAGAGAATCCTCCAGGAAGTGACCCGTGACCCATGCTGCAGAGGAAGGCGAAAAACCTCCAGGGCCTCTGCCAATCTGCCCTGGAGGAAAATTCCTTCCCAACCCCAAATATGGCGATCAGTTAAACCCTGAGCATGTGGGCAAGACTCACCCAGGAAAGAATTCTCTGTAGTAACTCAGATCCCACCCCATCTAACATCCCATCACAGACCACTGGGCATACTTACTTGCTGATAATCAAAGATCAATTGCCAAATTAATTGCCAAAATTAGGCTATCCCATCATACCATCCCCTCCATAAACTTATCAAGCTTAGTCTTGAAGCCAGATATGTCTTTTGCCCCCACTACTCCCCTTGGAAGGCTGTTCCAGAATTTCACTCCTCTAATGGTTAGAAACCTTTGTCTAATTTCAAGTCTAAACTTCCTAGTGTCCAGTTTATATCCATTTGTTCTTGTGTCCACATTGGTACTAAGCTTAAATAATTCCTCTCCCTCCCTAATATTTATCCCTCTGATATATTTATAAAGAGCAAGCATATCCCCCCTCAACCTTCTTTTGGTTAGGCTAAACAAGCCAAGCTCTTTGAGTCTCCTTTCATAAGATAGGTTTTCCATTCCTCGGATCATCCTAGTAGCCCTTCTCTGTACCTGTTCCAGTTTGAATTCATCCTTCTTAAACACGGGAGACCAGAACTGCACACAGTATTCCAGATGAGGTCTCACCAGTGCCTTGTATAACGGTACTAACACCTCCTTATCTTTGCTGGAAATACCTCGCCTGATGCATCCTAAAACTGCATTAGCTTTTTTAATGGCCTTATCACATATGGCTCATAGTCATCCTGTGATCAACCAATACTCCGAGGTCCTTCTCCTCCTCTGTTACTTCCAACTGATGTGTCCCCAATTTATTCTTAAAATAAATAAAATTCTTGTTATTACTCCCTAAATGCATGACCTTGCACTTTTCACTATTAAATTTCATCCTGTTACTATTACTCCAGTTTACAAGGTCATCCAGATCTTCCTGTATGATATCCCGGTCCTTCTCTGTGTTAGCAATACCTCCCAGCTTTGTGTCATTCGCAAACTTTATTAGCACATTCCCACTTTTTGTGCCAAGGTCAGTAATAAAAAGATTAAATAAGATTAGTCCCAAAACTGATCCTTGAGGAACTCCGCTAGTAACCTCCTTCCAGCCTGACAATTCACCTTTCAGTACGACACGTTATAGTCTCCCCTTTAACCAGTTCCTTATCCACCTTTCGATTTTCATATTGATCCCCATCTTTTCCAATTTAACTAATAATTCTCCATGTGGAACCGTATCAAATACCTTACTGAAATCAAGGTAAATTAGATCCACTGAGTTTCCATTTTCTAAAAAATCTGTTACCTTCTCAAAGAAGGAGATCAGGATGGTTTGGCATGATCTATCTTCTGTAAAACCATGTTGTATTTTGTCCCAATTACCATCGACCTCAATGTCCTTAACTACTTTTTCCTTCAAAATTTTTTCCAAGACCTTACATACTACAGATGTCAAACTAACAGGCCTATAATTACTTGGATCACATTTTTTCCCTTTCTTAAAAATAGGAACTATGTTAGCAATTCTCCAGTCGTACGGTACAACCCCTGAGTTTACTGATTCATTAAAAATTCTTGCTAATGGGCTTGCAATTTCATGTGCCAGTTCCTTTAATATTCTTGGATGAAGATTATCTGGGCCCTCCGAATATGGCCCATTAAGCTGTTCGAGTTTGGCTTCTACCTCGGATGTGGTAATATCTACCTCCATAGCCTCATTCCCATTTGCCATCCTACCATTATCCCCAAGAGCCTCATTAGCCTCATTAATGACTGAGGCAAAGTATTTGTTTAGATATTGGGCCATGCCTAGATTATCCTTAACCTCCATTCTATCCTCAGTGTTTAGCGGTCCCACTTCTTTCTTTGTTTTCTTCTTATTTATATGGCTATAGAACCTTTTACTATTGGTTTTAATTCCCTTTGCAAGGTCCAACTCTACATGGCTTTTGGCCTTTCTCACTTTATCCCTACATGTTCTGACCTCAATAAGGTAGCTTTCCTTGCTAATCCCTCCCATCTTCCACTCCTTGTAGGCTTTCTGCTTTTTCTTAATCACCTCTCTAAGATGCTTGCTCATCCAGCTTGGTCTACAACTCCTGCCTATGATTTTTTTCCCCTTTCTTGGGATGCATGCTTCTGATAGTTTCTGCAACTTTGAATTGAAGTAATTCCAGGCCTCCTCCACCTTTAGATCCACAAGTTTTTCAGTCCAATCCACTTCCCTAACTAATTTCCTTAATTCTTTAAAGTTAGCCCTTTTGAAATAAAAAACCCTAATCCCAAATCTATTTTTGTTTATCCTTCCATCTAGTTTGAACTGAATTAGCTCATGATCTCTCTTACCAAGGTTGTCCCCTACAACCATTTCTTCTATGAGGTCCTCACTACTCACCAAAACCAAATCTAAAAATGGCATCCCCTCTTGTTGGTTCTTCAACTACTTGGTGAAGAAATCCATCAGCTATCACATCCAGAAAAATCTGAGCCCTATTATTATTACTAGCACTTGTCCTCCAGTCTATATCTGGGAAGTTAAAGTCTCCCATGATCACACAATCCCCATTAGTGTTTACTTCATTAAAAACATTAAAGAGGTCTCCATCCATATTCAAATCAGATCCCAGCGGTCTGTAGCACACTCCAAGCACTATCTCAGGGGAGGCTCTAGTAGCTTTCTTTCCCAGTGTGATTTTTGCCCAGACTCTGTCTTATCCATTCCATCACTTCTTATTTCTTTACAGTTAACCTCATCATTGATATACAATGCTACTCCACCACCTTTGCCTTTATTTCTGTCTTTCCTAAACAGCACATAGCCTTCAATACCTATACTCCAGTCATGACTACTATTCCACCATGTTTCTGTTATCCCTATAATATTCGGTTTCACTTCCTGCACCAGTAGCTCTAGTTCCTCCATTTTGTTACCTAGGCTCCTCGCATTAGTGTACAAACATCTTAATTTTTGCTGTTTGGTTTCACTGACATTCTTTACCCAGTTAGGCACAGACATTCTACCACCAGTATCACCAATTAGATTGGTATCTATACTACCCTTCCTCCTTATGTCCATTCTCCTGCCCACGGCTGCATTCTCTCTTAGTTTGTTTTCTTCCCTCTCAATGTTGAATTCCGGCGTGGAGATTACCTGGACATCTCCCAACCATCTCCCCCAAATTCCTAGTTTAAAGCTCTCCTAATTAGTTGTGCCAGCCTCCATCCTAGAAGTCTATTTCCCTCCTTACTCAGGTGAAGTCCGTCCCAAGAGAACAGTCCTCTGTCCATGAATGCTTCCCAGTGGCCATACATCCCAAAGCCCTCCTTATAGCACCACTGCCTGAGCCATCTGTTGATTGCCATAATCTTCTCACACCTTTGTTCCCCTTTTCTAGGAACAGGCAGAATCCCACTGAAGATAACCTGAGCCTCGATTTCCTTAAGCGTCTTCCCCAGTCTGGCATAGTCTCTTTTGATATGTTCCAGCGAGAATCTAGCCGTATCATTTGTTCCCACATGAAGGACAATCAGCAGATTCTTTCCCGCTCCTGTTAGGATCCTTTTCAGCCTCAGGTCCACATCCCGTATCTTAGCACCCGGCAGACAGCACACCCTTCTGTTCTCCAGATCAGCTCTAGTTACAGGCCTGTCTATTCTTCTCAGTAAGGAGTCCCCAATCACGTAGACCTGCCTTTTCCTGGTGACAGTGTGATTCTCTGGTGTATCCCCTGTTCCCTCTGGCTGCAAGTCCTCTTGATTCCCATTCACCCTTGCAATCCTCCGCAACCCATCCTGTATCCTCCTGGGGCTCACATTTGGTGTTGTCTCCATTGACTCTTCCCCTCTTCCTATAGGTCTAGCTGCTTTTCTCTTCTTCCTTGCCCTCTCACCTTCAGCGACCACCTGCTGTGCCCCTTCTTCATTTTCCAACTCTGCAAACCTGTTCCTGAGCTCTATTTCTCCTTCACTGGCTCATCTTTTTTCTCTGCCTGGTTCTCTTAGTCACATACTTCCACTGTCCACTTTCCTCACCCAGCAGTCTCCCCTCAGAATTCTTTGGTCTTGTTTCCATCTGCAAGTCTGAGTTTATCCCTTCAGCCTCCTCATGTCTTTGCTCCATCATCCGCTCAACCTCCCTTCTACACTCTACCAGAGTGTCCACCTGCATCTCTAGTCCTCGGATCTTTTCTTCCATCAGCTTTATCAGGCGGCACTTCATGCAGACAAAACTCTTTTCAGTACCCCCTCCAGGATCATGTATATGCTGCAGCTTCCACATCCAGTCATCCTCATTGTGTCTTTCACTGCTGCCTCTGTATTGGTCATAGCCTTCCCACCTAAATCCTGTTAGTGCAGGAAACACAAACCAAAACAAATCCCCAACAGGCACCAGAACACCAGCAGACCACCACCCACTCCCTTCACTAGGCTGTGAGTTCCTCTGCCTAGGTCTCTAAGTCTCCCCCGCAAACTCCCCCTGTGAACTCCCACTGAAACTCCCCTGTTTACAGCTCTGTTTGCTGGCTCCTGTGCCACTGCAGCTGTCTATGCTGCTGCCTGACTGGCTGGATACCTTTATAGGACCCCTAAGCAGAGAAGCCCCGCCCCCTAAGCAGGGCTCAGCTTCTCTCCCAGCACACTGCCCCTACCAGCCTCCACACATGCAAACTACAAAATACAATACACAAAATACAAAAACCTGCTCCTCCAACAGAACTCCCACTGAAACTTATCCTGTCAGCTCCTTTATTCTCACATTTGTTATTTTGTCTTTCCATGAAATGTGTAATATCTTCTTTGGCCACCTCTTTTTGTTAGCCACTGTCATCGGCTAAGTCTCTGCTCCATACACTAGTGTGCTCAGTACAATTTCATGGTATAATTTGACCTTTAGTTTGGTGTGGAGATCTCTGTTTGACTAGATGGTGTTCATCGTTCCAAAAGTGGTGTTTGCTTTTCCTCACCTCATAAATATATTTATTGCTGCCACTTTCAAATGTCATCACATTCCCCCAGGTTGCAGAACTCTTCTACTTGTTTGATTTACTTTCCTTTCAGATACACCTTTGTATCTGTTTTCCAGTTTCCTACCTTCATACTCTTGGCTTTATCTACATTTACTTTCAATCCCATTATTGCTGCTTCTTGTTCTACATTTTCTGTAAGGGCAATCATTCGGTTCCACATCATACTAAGGCCTTGTCTACGCTAGGGGAAATTTGATTTCAGCTACACAATTTAAGTTACGTGATTAGTGTAACTCAAATCAACATAGCTTAGCTCTACTTACCACGGGGTCCACACATCAACTCCCTCTACTCTTCTCGATCCGGTGGTGTACAGGAGTCAACGGGAGAGCGATCTGCAGTCGATTTAGCAGGTCTTCACTAGACCCACTAAATTGACCGCCGATTCATTGTTCACCACTTGTAGATCCCCCAGTAAGTGTAGACAAGCTCTTAGTAAAGCAATGTCATTGGCAAAATCAAGTGTTTTTACAAAGTCTTTCACAATCCCACTACCATAATACAAACACTAATAACCATAATGGTGCTTTGGTGTGGTTTGTCTGGGGAAAAAATCACAATTTAAAAATAAAAAAGAGTGAAAAAATCCACTTTTGACCAACAATGAAATATGATCTACCATGTTCAGCTGACAATAAAAAATGATATCAAACTTCTTAATGTTAACCTATTTGGGACAATCATTTCAATTGAAAAGACAGTCAACCTAGAAGCAAAATCCTGATTTGTAAAATTTTCCCATAGTCCACAACAGCACTTCCCTCTTGCTCTGCATTTACCTCACTCAGCTGTTTTATATCCATTGGGCAACCTTGGCCAGGTAGTATGACAATGAGAAGATGGAACCACTATAACTGGGAAAGACAACAATATAGAGATGAGTAACACCAGCATACTCATAACTCAGACTATACAGCTGTGACGGGTTCCCTGGGGTGCAGCCTGGGAGTGTGGGACCTTAGTATCCCCTTAATTCTCCCACCTGGGCTGTCTCTCAAAATGCTTTGTTAGTGACAAGCAGCAAGCACTTCCAGGCACTGTGATCACTCAGCACAACAGCATGTGGAGCCTCACCCTCAGGTATATTGCATGAATGCTCCCAGAGCCAGTCATGAATCATACAAGGAAAGGCACCAGCCCAATCCCCCCTGCTCCCAGCCTTGCACCTCAGGAATATACCATCTTGCACTGCTCAAGATGAGCAATGCAGATTTATTAATTGGTTCACCACTTCATCAATGGAAAGTGGATATACCCCAGCCTTTGCAAACCTGAGCAGTTTTGCCACACACTTTATACAAACTCACTGGGAAAGATAAACAGTAAAAGAAGTTTATTGGCTACAAAAGAGATTTTAAGTGATTATAAGTGATAGACAAAAAGTCAGAGTTAGTTACCAAAAGGAAAGAAAAAAATGAGCACATGGTCTAAACCTTCCAAACCTATTAGACTGGGCAACATCTAGATCAGGGGTCAGCAACCTCTGGCATGTGGCTCACCAGGGTAAACACCCTGTGGGCCAGGCCAGTTTGTTTACTTGCCGCGTCCTCAGGTTCAGCCGATCACGGCTCCCACTGGCTGCGGTTCACTGCTCCAGGCCAATGGGGGTTGCGGGAAGTGGCACGGGTCAATGGATGTGCTGGCTGCGGCTTCCCGCTGCCCCCATTGGCCTGGAGTGGCAAACCGCAGCCAGTGGGAGCCGTGATCGGCCAAACCCTCCAGACATGGCAGGTAAACAAACTGGCCCGGCCCACCAGGGTTCACTATTCCTGGCCAATGGGAGCTGTGGGGGGCCGTGCCTGCCGACAGTCAATGTCAGCAAAATGTCTCACAGCCCACAATCAGCTAACCCTGATGGGTCACATGTGGCCCGCCAGCCGCAGGTTGCCCACCACTGCTTCAGAATGTCTTTGTTGCTTGCAAAATAGGTGGGGGCAGGAGAAAGGCCAAGCATGGGCCCCCTGTGTTTTGTTTTATACCCTCAGTCCATGAGCTTGTAGAACACAAGTTCAGGAATGTCTGGTGGTGGGCATTGCTGTGTCCCCAGGCAAAGTTGAGCAATTCTGATGATGTGACCTCATGCAGGTGAGCCACTGAACTGTAACTCCCTTGCTGAATAATGGCTGTTGATGGTTGCTTGACACCTTGCCCGGGCGTTGGTTACTTTCCTTGCTGTTGTCTCTGGGGAGCTATCATCTGGCTGATTCCGCAACTTATAGCATGTTTTAGTGACAAACATATAACACAATGTCATAACTTCATATGCACTAAAGATATACATATTTACATAGAACAGTGACTTTCAGCTGATCATAACCTTTTCCCTCACATGACATGCTTTATATGCAATATCACAATTATATACAGATGAAGACTATGGGGCTCCCCAAGGTATATGATGTCACAACAGCCATATCAATTTTCCAAGAACCTCATAGACACAAAGAGTTTGTGATGGGGTATATAAATGCCACACTAGCACTGAAGGGGATAAGGAGCTGCTTCGTGCTAGAGTAGTGGCCTCCCCACACATGAAATCATGCCAGAGATAAAAGGAGGCAACGCCACTCAGATGGGGGAAACCCTGGGAATGGAACAAGGCATTGAGCTCCCCAGCTTACAGAGTCTGACAGCCAACAGAGTCACTGCCCTTGCAGCAAGGAGAACACTAATCCCCTGGACTCTGAAGGTGAAAGAGACCAAGAATTATACTGGAGACTCTGTGGACGCCAGGGTGAACTGTGATACTTCCCAGGACTTCTGAAGTAAGAGAGATTTTCTTTCTTTTCCTTTATGCTTTTATTTAACCTTGTTTGCTGACTACGGATTGTTTTGTTTTTCGCCTGGGACCCTGACAAGGGAAGAAATAGTCCGAAGGCCTTGGCGGGAAGGTAGAATGCTGGCCCTCCTGGACTGACATACTTCGCAGTGCCTTTGGGGGTGGGAAAAATTGGACCCAGACTCTTGCACTTCCCAAGTAGCTCCTGAAGCGGATGCTGTGCCAAGAGCAGGCTCGTGATAGAGCTATAACACTGATTTTTGTGGCATTCCACAGAGCCCTTGCAGGAGATAAATGATTACCTAACACCACAGATTCATATATTTCTGACATAAATAGAAAGGAATACTCTAAAGCTATCCCCTCTACCCTGTACAGCTCTTTGACAACATTAGTGATTGCATGCAAATTTTAGTACAATTATAATAGTTTCTTATACATAATGACTATGGTCAGCCCTTATATCCCATTGCTTCCTCTGTCTCTGTCCTTCTTCCTATATTTCCCCAGGTTCTCTACTTCCTTTAACTAAAACTAACAATATTTAAAGAGACATTTATCACTAAGATGTCTTCATACGATACCTGCTCCAGATCCATTATATTGTAATAGAGAATTCAGTCACCTTTGGTACTGTTATTGTGGCATAGCAACCCATTTAAACAGCCATAGTGCTACACATTTCTAGTGTTCTAAACGCCACACTGTCCGCACTACCAAGTTCATGCAGTGGGCCAAGGTTATCCAAGCAGCTGAGAAATGTTACCCATATGTAACTGGAAAACTGTCTCGTAACTCCCACTTGAAGATGATTGTGCATCGTACACATCAATACTGTCTCCATCAGAACCTTAACCATAAGAAATCTCATTGATGTTTTCAAGGGCATTTAAATATAAGACCTTCTTAATTTGCTTTTTGCCTTTGCTACACACGATCTTATATGGCTTCTGATATTCCACCATGCATAATACCACAAATACTTTTTGACTATAGAATGTCATATTTCTGAGATGAAGTATTGTGTTATGCTTCTTAGAACATGTCAGGTAGTCAATATCATGGACAACAAAATACTAGGTGAGGATTTTACCCTCTGTCTGCAGTAATTTATATATATAAATAAAGGTAGAAATATGGTTACGTAGAGTTCAGTATATCATTGCTACACAGGAATTTCAGAACAGCAACTGAATATTAATCACAACCATGCAGGAATTATTAGCTATACAGAACAAAGAACATATTCAGGAAATTACCATTGGTGATCTACCACCACATTATTAAACCAAAGGAAAATTCTAACTCTTTCCATAGGTACATGATTTTGGATGATGAAAACTCTGATTGGCTCCTGACAGTCTTAGAAGATCACTAGGGTGGTGGTACAGTAGTTAAAGATCACCACTCGACCCCAACTCTGTTTAGCAAAGAACAGTGTTAGTAATAGAACCCTGTATGCTACCTTTCTGCATGGCTGAATACAGTCTAAAAACAAACTCAGATCAATACTCACAATTTGACATCAATATCCCAGTTTCTGTCAAGACATCAGCACTAAGAAACTTATTGTGCAAAGCATTGAAAATATGCTCTCCAAATGCACTATTGACAAAAGAGCTGGACATAATAAGAAATTAAATGAAGCTGAATAAAGAACCACATTCAATGTAAGACATCAAAAATACATTAGTTGAAAACAATAACCTAAAGAAGGATAGACATATTTCAACATGAGCCCCTATGTGCTTTTGGTGATGCATTGTTACTTATGTGGCTCATGTGCTGCAGTATAAAATATGAAAAGAGATATTGGCTGGCCCAAGACCTATAAGAAGTATTTCTTTATATATAGCCTATGCTTATTTATGTATTGAGATTTAATTGTTTGTACATTGACATTTATCCCTTTAAAAGAACAATAGGCCCACCAAGTATTGGTGCAATTTTCAGAAGCTTGTGTGGATTCAATTAGCTTGCTCCAAAAAGTGCCCAGCGTATGTTTTGGGGCTCAGCATGTTTTGAGAACAGCTTGTTAGTCATACTCAAGTTCCATGAGCTCTCTGGTGACTGAGCACTCAAAGAGGGCAGAGCAGGAGGGGATGAAAGGACAGGATGCTCATTTGGTATTTTCAAAAGGGCTCAGGGGTGTACACCTGCTTATCCAAGTGCCCCTGATATAGTTGTCAGGGACAGGGCTAAGCTAGCTGGCATGGATTAACCCACTCAGACACTTGCCACTCATTTGTTGCTTGACATGCTACACACCAAGGTATCCCACTCTTAACTGAAAAGAAACCAAACACAGAGATAGAGAGATTCTGATATTCAGATAAAGCCCTAGCCCAAAATCTTCTGAACTTGTCTATGTCAGAGACAGGTGTAAGATTAGCTAGGGAAAGGACAAGGTCAGGGAAATATTAAATGATTATTTTCTTGCTGTGAGGTGTAGGTAAAATGTGGCATTAGTTTCATTTTTGTGCTTTATGGTTATCCAGTCCTACATGCTGTGGGAATGTGATTTATTTTGATTGTTGATCTACTGTATTTTTAAATAATTGCCAGAGGCACAGAGAGTGCTGAGATAGGCACCTCTTCTTATTGTAGAAATGCAATTAAAATAAATAAAACTCTGTTGAAGAAGGAGCAGTTATAATGTGTAACTGGCAGCTGACTCGCCAGCTGAGTCTTATTCTCAACTTTTTTCTTTGATATTTTCTTGATTTAATCTTTTTTATTATTATAATGACAAAGTATTATATGCAGGGCTGAAGGGCTTCACTTTAGAATTGCTGTGACATAAAAACAATTAATATTTAGAAATATTTAGTTCTGAAGCTGGGAGTTTCCCACATCATAACCAAAAGCTACAGGTGTGTGGAATGTTATGCAAGTGGGAGACTATTGTTCTGAAGGGGTATGTGTGAGAGAGGGTACTGTTACAAGGGCTGGATTTAGGGGAAGGAGACCCAGGCAACCGCCTGGTTTGCCATGCTTGGGAAGCACCGGGTTGAGAGATCTACAGATCCTAGCATGCCAATTTATTGTCTTATATGATAGGGATAAACAAATCATGCATGCAAATTGTGCATCAATGTCATGAAATGGGCTACAAACACAACAAAAAACAAGGTATTCAAAAGTTTAACAAATGGTAGGGGGTTGCCAAAAACGCTCCTTGCCTGGGGCGCCATGTGGTCTAGGGCTGGCCCTGAATGCACTCATCTCAAGATACACTGCTTATGTTTAGACTTTTTTACCCAACTTTTTCAGAGACAATTAAGCATGTCAGTATTGTTCACTGTTAAAAACCAAAGGAGGGCAGTTTACCGCTTGCTGTGATATGGAAAATCAGGGTAAATAACTGAAGTGTGCATATTATGGGCCTGATTCACTTGTGCTGTTCCAATCCACACCGCATGGCTCCAACAGCAAAAGTAACCACAATTGACCCTGCTAGTTTAGAAGAGAGTAAATCATAGTCCTTTGGTATGCGGGTGTAAATCTGGGCCTAAAGTGTGAAGCCATTGACACAGACAGTGACTCATATGACTCAAAATTCTATTTTCAAGCTTTGGGATTGTACCAGGCAGATCATTTACTGGGGATTCCTTCCTTGTTTCACTGACTTGTGTGTTTAAAAAAACCCAACGCACATACCAATAACTATATGCCTGAAACGGAAGAGAAAAAGGCTCAGTTATTACAATATATTTATGGATACTATGAAAGTGTATTTGTTTGTTAAGTAAACCTGTTCCCCCTCATGCACACACACATCTTGCCATTTGCTTCCTTGCCATCCTTGGACATTAACAACAATGTCCTTGCATCTATGCTGCTTTTACAGCATAGTCTTCTTAGTTGACCCATCCCACATCTGTATTCCATTGAACCTCCCCCCACCATGCCCTTTCTTCCACCCTTCTCCCCCAGCCATTGAGAGGAAGTTCTCTGAGTGGCAGAGTGGCCTGGATAGACTGGTATACTTGTGGAGGCAAGGGCAGCACAGTGGAATTAAAAATATTGTTTAAAATCAGGCTGCTTTTTTGAACACACTTAGCTGTAAGAGGACACTGCTGGAGACACAATACAGGACTATGTAAACTGCCAAATTCTGATTAAATAAAGCTCCAGAGCTTAGAGATAGAAATCATCATTTTGTTGCAATAATTTATTTAAATAGTTATACAATATTTCTCATCTTATAAATCAGCGATGTTTTGGGGAAAATCAGTTTGCTGTATGCTGAGACTAGCCAATGTATAGTCCTTAAATTGTCATTCATATTGGACGTGTAATCCAGTTTCTGAGGAAGGGTAGACATCAACTTCCTTGGTCTAGAATAGCTTTTCATAGTGGGGATACCAACAGAGGTCTCCGATATTGTAGTTTTATGGCGTGTGTTTTTTCAGGTTGATTCCATCCTTGGCACTATACAGTGCATTCACACAAAGCCAAAAATGACAAAGGGAATTGAATACATTCATTTTAAAATGTTGCTACAAATCTTTTTTAAAAATGTGTGGCCCACTTCTCAGACATGAGTAGTCACATGGATTTCAATGGACTCACACCCAAAATTCCTATCCGTGCCATCTCCCACCTTAACTAGTGTAAACTTCCCTTCACTGGCCTCCAAACATACTTACATCAACCCCAAATCCAGTCCACAGAAAATACAGCTATTGGGATAATCCTCCTAGTCCATCAATTGATTATATCATCCCCAAACTGTGGGGTATGCAGCATGGAAGAACATCCAGGGGGGCATGGTGGGGCCTGGGCCAACCCCCACAGGGGGGGGCAAGGAGGGAGCGCCACTCAGCCCAGCTCTGCCCCCAGCTCCGCTCCGCCCTGGCCACAGCTGCAGCAGCAGTTTCGCTCTCGGATCCCAGCCCCTGCTCCCGGCCTGAGGGGGCGCGGACACATCCCATTACCGGTAAGGTGGGGGGGATGGCGCAAGGGGGAAAGTTTGGGCACCACTGCACTAAGCTCATTATGTCAACTTTGTCATCAACTTCACTCGCTTCTCTGATGAGGAATGCTGCCCCCTATACATGGGTTGAAGCTAGAGTTGCAGGCTGTTTTGAACCTGCAAAGGAATTCTCCCTTTTCAGACAATAAAGGCACTTTTTCTAGTAACATGATTAGCCATTAAAAAAGCAACACTTACCAAAATTTACCACACTTATTATTTCTTAGCATTTTTAGACTAAATGCAGTATGTCAGTGAAATAACAGTGTTGCAACTCTTTGTAAACCTGAACTTTATTGATAACCACTATAGCAACTGGGCTTGCTTTACCGCTGAATTACTCCTGTTTTACACTAGTAAAATTCCATTGAAATCTATGGAATTACGTGGGTATGAAATAGGAGTAATGAAGTGGTGAATCAGGCCCATTGTTTTTCTACCCTTGTGTCTGAGATGTCAGTGTGGCCTGCTGATCTCTCTCTAGCTTTGCAGAAGGACAGGGTTGGCCTATTTACTGTGCCATCCATTGTTCACAAGTGCTCCAGTTATTAATTCATGGTTAGAAGATTGTTGTTGTTATTATTTATGATTTGTATTGTGGTAGCACCTAGGAGTCCCAGTTGTGGACCAGGACCCCATTGTGCTAGATGCTGTATAAATATAATAGAGAAAGACAACAATCCCTGCCCCAAAGAGATTACAGTCTAAAAGTATCCTTTTCTCCCATGCCCTTCTTCCAGTGATGCCAAGAGACGTCTTCAATTATTAGACATCAATTTAAAGTCAATGGGACTTAGGTTTGAGTGATGTAGGCACTTTTGAAAATGGGCTTAGGAGCCTAAGTCATCTGAGTACTTTTGAAAAATTGACCCAAACTTCTCCACTCAGAAAATACATTTTTAAAACCTGCAAATGCTATTTTTCTAAATTTTTTTAATTTATATTTCATTAGCATCTGAAATGTACTAAGCTCTGTACAAATATATAAGGAAACATGGTCTGTGGTCATATTTGATAAGATCAGCCTCTGTATTAACATCTTTAGTTGATTTTCTGTTTCATATCATAGAATCATAGAATCTCAGGGTTGGAAGGGACCTCAGGAGGTCAAAGCAGGACCAAACCCAACTAAATCATCCCAGCCAGGGCTTTGTCAAGCCTGACCTTAAAAACCTCTAAGGAAGGAGATTCCACTACCTCCCTAGGTAACCCATTCCAGTTCTTCACCACCCTACTAGTGAAAAAGTTTTTCCTAATATCCAGCCTAAACCTCCCCCTCTGCAACTTGAGACCATTACTCCTTATTCTGTCATCTTCTACCACTGAGAACAGTCTAGATCCATCCTCTTTGGAACCCCCTTTCAGGTAGTTGAAAGCAGCTATCAAATCCCACCTCATTCTTCTCTTCTGCAGACTAAACAATCCCAGTTCCCTCAGCCTCTGCTCATAAGTCATGTGCTCCAGCCCCCTAATAATTTTTGTTGCCCTCCGCTGGACTCTCTCCAATTTATCCACATCCTTCTTGTAGTGTGGGGCCCAAAACTGGACACAGTACTCCAAATGAGGCCTCACCAGTGCTGAATAGAGGGGAATGATCACATCCCTTGATCTGCTGGAAATGCCCCTACTTATACAACCCAAAATGCCATTAGCCTTCTTGGCAACAAGGGCACACTGTTGACTCATATTCAGCTTTTCGTCCACCGTAACCCCTAGGTCCTTTTCTGCAGAACTGCTGCCTAGCCATTCGGTCCCTAGTCTGTAGCAGTGCATGGGATTCTTCCGTCCTAAGTGCAGGACTCTGCACTTGTCCTTGTTGAACCTCAAGTGTTATTTATTTTCTTGTGCCCTACTTCTGACAAGGATCTCTGCTTGATGACAGTCTCTAGGGTAAGGGTTTATAGTTTGCAGTTTCTAGATAAGTTATTTTCTTCTTCTAAACTTGGCTGTGACTCCTTTATTGCTCTAAACATTTGCATTCTTAACAGGTGTCTCACACACCTCAGCATGGAAATATTTGTTGTATATTGATTGTTTATTTTATATTTATTATTCTTATACTGTCAGCTCTCCAGGACAGGGATCATGCAATCTTATGAGTTTATATAGCACCTAGTATGCTGGCACTCTGATTGAAATCATGATCTCTAGGCACTAACCTAGTATACATAGTTAATATCAATAATAATTGTAAGCACTATGAAATCAATGGTAGTGGAAGCATCTAGGTGCCTTGAATTAACCTGAGTTGGTGCTTGTAAGTTTTACGTCATTGGTTGTTTTGACTGTTCAAGTGAGATAACTGAAACACACATCTAGTTAGACTGACTGTTCATAAGAGAAATGCTATTTCCAGGTATAAAAAAACAAAAACACAATTAATAGCCCCTCCCCATTCCTAATGCTTTGGGGAAGGAAATCTTAACATTCTCAGAATTCAACATGTTTCTTGCCTATTGGTAAAACAATGGAATAAAAGTCTTAATATAAGAGGAATGGTATATCAGATTTCCTTACTGTGATTTCTAGAACCATGAAGCAAGATAAGCACACATACTATTTTCTAACAAGAGAAACCAGCATAAGACACACTGAAAAATTGTAAAAATGCCAGAGAATTACTGACTATTATCAAATATCCAGGATGCTTCAAACATGAACAGTTTGTAATTATTATTTTTGAGTTCCATTTTACCAGGTCATGGACATTCTTCAGTGGCAATAAAGGTTGTGAGTTATGTTTATAGTTTACATCAGTGCTACCACCTTTGCATTGGTTAAAATGGAGCCTATTTTAAACTCTGGGATGAGGGAGGGGGTTGGTTTTGGGGTTTTTGGTCATATCAAAAACAATTGCCTTAAAACTAGTTCAGACTTTGAAATTTTTGGTAGGGTTAAAGAAAACAGTTTTATGTTTGAAATGTAAAATCAATCAGAGTCCTAAAACTGGGGTATATGAGCTTTTCCCCTCTCTAATCTTGGAGAGCTATCACACTCTCTGAGGGAATCAGTGTACAAATGCTTATCTGAAAGAAAATGGTGGTATTTTTACAGTATGTGAACACAACCATCTGATTTATAGTTCAATCTGTTAATGCACTCTGTTATTAGGCCACCTGGCAGTTTTATGCATTGTGAATTTAAAGAGGAGCTCAATGTAACATAAGGTTTACAAGCTGGGGAAATATTATTGAAATGAAACATGAATGAGAACCATTTAAACAATAAAATAATGTGTGTAGACTATATATTTTTTCATTTTAGTAAATACGCAGGCTAGGTTTTATATGCTGAAGTTAGATGATGTTCTTAGGAGACTCCAAAAAGGAAATTCAGAACTAACTTATTTTTATAATACTGGTAATCCTGTAGATTTTGATGTTCATATCAGTAAGACCAAAAACATATCCATGTAAGATGTCTGAAAAATTTAATTTTGAGGCCTGCTTTCCTAATCTTTTAAAAATAACATTTAATTGTTTATATAAGTACATCAGTCAAGGTATACAAATATTATGTCTACTTATCATTCTACACCTAAAAATAAAATGGCTAGACATAGTTTTGTCAACCCTAAGCATTAAACCAGGGATTGACAACCTTTGGCACACGGCCCATCAGGGAAATCTGCTGGCAGGCCAGGACCTGCAATGTCCACAGGTTCGGTCGACTGTGGCTCCCACTGGCTGCGGTTCACTATTCCAGGTCAATGGGGGCTGCGGGAAGCGGCGTGGGCCGAGGGATGTGCTGGCTGCTGCTTCCTGCAGCCCCCATTGGCCTGGAAGGGTGAACCGCGGCCAGTGGGAGCTGCGATTGGCCAAACCTGCAGACGTGGCAGGTAAACAAACTGTCCCGGCCAGCCAGCAGATTTCCCTCATGGGCCACGCACCAAAGGTTGCTGATCCCTGCATTAAACCCTCTTGAGACTGGCCCCAAAAATCTTGAGTTTGGTTTAATAATCATGAGATTTTTTTAATGGTTTACAGTAGAAATTTTGGGTTCCTTTATTTGCCTTTTGGGTTTGTGCCTTTATGGTTCATCTTTTCAAACTTTTCTCTTAACTACGATGGCTAGAAACTTCCTTTTACTTTTTAAAATGAAATCAGCGTATGTCAGCACATGCCTGAAGGAACAGAGGCATTTAGTAAAACACCAAATATCACAGGACTCATGATAGAACTGCAAGAATTGGCAGAGCTGTAGATCTAGAATAAGCACTTTCCCTTTCCAAGCAATCTTTCAATTAAACATTTGATTATAGGTAGGGCCCTACCAAATTCACGGCCATGAAAAACGCATCATGGACAGTGAAATCTGGTCTCTTCCCGTGAAATCTGGTCTTTTGTGTGCTTTTACCCTACACTATACAGATTTCATGGGGGAGGCCAGCGTTTCTCAGATTGGGGGTCCTGACTCAAAAGTGAGTTGCAGGACCCGGGGGGTCACAAGGTTATTTTAGGAGGATCATGGTATTGCCTTCCTTACTTCTGTGCTGCCTTCAGAGCTAGGCTATTAGCCAAGCACCCAGCTCTGAAGGCAGCGTTCCGCCAGCAGCAGTGCAGAAGTAAGGGTGGCAATACCATACAATGCGCTTTATTTCTGCGCTGCTGCCTTCAGAGCTGAGCAGCTGGTGAGTGGTGGCTGCTGACTGAGGGCCCAGGTCTGCAGGCAGCAGCACAGAAGTAAAGGCGACAATACTATCTCATGCCATCCTTACTTCTGCGCTGCTGCTGCTGGTGGCTTTGCCTTCAGAGCTGGGCTCCTGGCCAGCAGTTGCGTCTGACGGTGTCGCTGCCAGCAGCAGCGCAGAAGTAAGGGTAACAGTACCACAATCTCCCCTACAATAACCTTCTGACCCCCCACGACTCCTTCTTGGGTCAGGACCCCTACAATTACAACACCATACATTTCAGATTTAAATAGCTGAAATCATAAAATTTACAATTTTTAAAATCCGATGACCTGTGAAATTGACCAGAATGGACCATGAATTTGGTAGGGCTCTAATTATAGGGGCAATTTTAAAAATACCCACAAGACAGTATTTTCATCAGCGTTAAGAGGCAAAACTGGTTGAAAACCCTTGTTCAATGCTTTTTTTTCTTTAATACTGTCAGTTGTGAGCCAGATTTCTGTTGATCCTAATGTGACTTCAAAGGGAAGAAATGGGGAATAAGTGGCTTTGTGCCTTGCTGAGAGGTTGGGTCTCTGGCTGTAAGAGGGCAAGCAGGCTTCTCAGAGCTACTACTCCTCGCAAGCATGCAGACAGGGTACAGACTAAACGGGAACATGTGGAGTCTTGACTCCATCTCCCTATTCCACTAACAGATGCGGCTGGTTGGGTGTGAGTTGGGAACTATGTTGTGCTCTGTAAAAGGCGGTAGCAAAGTCAGGGACCCAGGGAAGTAATTGTGCCTCTCTAAGTCACAGTTCTTTCCCAGGGCCTTTCATGGGGCAGTGCAGCTACATCCCATCTTTTATACAAGGCAAAATGTAAATTCACAGTTTAGCCCTTTATTCATTTCAGATGGTGCTTTGCAACTACCATTTGCCATGTAGTTGTGTGCTCAGAGGGGCACAGAACAGGAAGGATGTGTCAGTAGTTAGGGTACATGCCTAGGAGTCTTTAGACAGGGGTTTAATTTCCTGCTTCTTCACAGGCTTCAAATATGGCCTTGGACATGTTGTTTACTATCTGCCTCAGTTCTCTGCATTTAGACCTAAGTCCCAGTTTTAGGCTCCAGTGCAGTGCACTCCCGCTGAGTGCCTAAGCTCACTCAGCACCTAAGCTTTTGCAGTAAAAGTTCCTAGGCACCTTTATTTCTGTCCCTGAGCATGTGTACTGCTGGCTCACTCTAGGTCAGGGGTAGGCAACCTATGGCACGGGTGCCGAAGGTGGCACACGAGCTGGTTTTCAGTGGCACTTGCATTGCCCAGGTCCTGGCCACCGGTCCGGGGGGCTCTACATTTTAGTTTAATTTTAAATGAAGCTTCTTAAACATTTTTAAAACCTTATTTACTTTACATACAACAATAGTTTAATCACACTGCTCTACAGCCAAAATGCTTCTGAAATAAATGTAGTCAAACTTTACTAATTCTGGGTCACTGAGAATGAAAATGATGCTTAAAATTGTTGATTGGCTCTAGTTTTCAAGATATGCTATTGGGTCAGTATATACGACCCATTTCTGTTTAGCCAAAGTGAGCAGAGATGCCTCGTACTTGTGTGAACAGTGCAGATAACTTCTGCTATGTTTGTGGTGAAGTGACTTTTGCATCACAAAAGCGCAGTATAACCACTATGGTTAAGAAAGCCTATCACCTTTATTTTGGCTGCAAAATTGGAGATCAGGACAAGAGGTGGGCCCCACACATATGCTGCAACACTTGTGCAACAAATCTTTGTCAGTGGTTGAACAGGAAAAGGAAATCTATGCCTTTTGCTGTGCCAATGATTTGGAGAGAGCCAACAGATCATACCAGCAATTGTTACTTCTGCATGGTGCCTCCAGTTGGGAAAGGTGTGTCAAAGAAGAAAAAGTGGACTGTGCATTATCCAAACATTCCATCAGCTATACGCCCAGTAGCCCACGGAGAAGGACTGCCGGTTCCTGATGCACCAGAATCATTCTCACTTGAGTCAGACGAGGAAGAGGATGAAACTTCTGGTCCTGAACCATCAATGTCACAGGACCCACATTTTCTCCCATCCTCCTCCTCTGAACCACACCTCATAACACAAGGTGAACTGAATGACCTTGTCAGGGATTTGGAACTACCCAAGAGTAAGGCAGAGCTGTTGGGCTCCAGACTACAGCAGTGGAATCTCCTGGCAGGTGATGTTAGGGTTTCCATGTTCTGTGACCGTCAAAAGGATCTTGTCCCATTCTTCTTCATGGAAGGTGATCTTGCAGCCTGCAACAACATCGATGGTGTGATGGCAGCCCTCAACATCGTTCACGATCCAGATGAGTGGAGACTGTTCATTGATTCATCGAAGACGAGTCTTAAAGCTGTTTTACTGCATAATGGCAATGTTTTGCCATCAATTCCAGTTGGTCATGCAGTCCATATGAAGGAAACCTATGACAACACGAAACAACTTTTGAGGTGCATAAACTATGACCAACATCAGTGGCAGCTTTGTGGTGATTTGAAGGTTGTTGCTCTCTTGCTTGGTCTGCAGACTGGATACACAAAGTACTGCTGTTTTCTCTGCGAATGGGATAGTCGTGCAAGAGATTCCCACTACATCAAGAAAGATTGGCCACTGCGACAGTCACTGGAGCCTGGGAGGAAAAGTGTTCAGCATCCACCACTTGTTGAATCAAGGAAGATTTTGTTACCACCCTTACACATCAAGCTGGGTCTGATGAAGAACTTTGTCAAGGCCATTGACAAAACACAAGCAGCTTTCAAGTACCTTCGTGGAAAATTTCCAAGGTTAAGTGAAGCTAAGATAAAGGAAGGTGTCCTTGTTGGTCCTCAGATTCGTGAACTTCTTCAAGATGATGCATTTGACTATGCACTGTGTGGCAAGGAAAAGACGGCATGGAAAGCCTTCCAGTTAGTGGCAATAAATTTTCTCGGAAACAACAAGGCAGACAACTACAGGTTGTTGGTGGAAAACCTCCTCAAGGCATACAAAAGCCTTGGTTGCAATATGTCACTAAAGATACATTTTTTGCACTCTCATCTAGATTTTTTTCCACCGAACTGCGGAGCAGTAAGCGACGAGCACGGCGAGGGATTTCACCAGGACATTGCAACAATGGAGAAACGCTATCAGGGCAAATGGAGCCCATCAATGCTTGCAGACTGTTGCTGGACAGTGACAAGAGATGCTCCATTTAATGAATACAAGAGACAAGCCAAGAAGCGCCGAGCAGACACTGAATAAGACTAAACTATGTACATAATAGTTTTTTGCCTTTTGTTTCATAATAAATTTTATTTATATAACCTTTTTGCTGATTTTTAAAGTGTTACATAAACAGGACAGGTGAAATATTATCATGTAAAGCAACCATAAACACATGAAAAGACCTAGGTTTACAATTTATGATTAAAACTCTACTATCTACACAATATACATAGACATAAAATGTAAAAACTTACATAATTTAGAAACAGTAGCCAATCAGTTGTTTTAATTGTCATATTTGAATTCAGCACATCAAAATACATAATAAATAGCACATTTTATCTCTGAAGCAGACAACTTCTCAAAAATTGTTGGCCAGTGTTATATATTATAGACTTATGGAAAGAGACCTTCTAAAAACGTTAAAATGTATTACTGGCACGCGCAACCTTAAATCAGAGTGAATAAATGAAGACTCAGCACACCACTTCTGACAGGTTGCCGACCCCTGCTCTAGGTGTCCAAGTGCTTATCTCCCCTCTACGTCTTAGAGTGATTCACAAACCAGGGAAAGGTAGGCATTGGCTGCCTAAATCACCTGATCCAGTAGGTATGCCCACTAATCTTCTGGCCCCTCTGTCGAGTTCACACCAAATAGCTGGGATGTGCGGGAGTTCTCTAACCACTGGGCTATGGGATATTCTAATACAAAGTGCCCTCAATCTCTCCTGTTGAACTCTGTATAAATAATAAAAGAGGCATTTGTGGTCTCTCACGTCCTGGGGCCATGCTCTAATCACAAGGCTACAGAATCATTCTCATTTTTGTACCCTCTCTCACTCTCTGATTCATCCAAATTACTCTTTAAGAGGAATAGAGAGAGAGTGAGCAAAATTATGAGAATGACTCTGTAGCCTTGTGGTTAGTGTGTTCACCGTAGCTGTAGGAAATCCAGGATCCAGTCCCCCCTGTTCCAGTGACTCCCCACCTCACTCCTTTTGTGCACCCAGGCCTTAGATACTATAATGAGGGCCATATTAATTACCTGAGACAGAGAGAACAATACAGCTCATGCTCCATGGAGCTTCATTTGCATTGATAATCTTAAGAAAAGAGTAAGAAGAAATTTCAGTTTGGGAACTTTACTGGATTTGAATATAAACTGCTTGATCATCAGCCCATGTTCTATAAAGTTATTTGCCAAATATTGATAATTGCTACCAAGAGTATATGCACACTGTTAGTCTCTACGTGCAGTGCTCCACCATCAGCTGGGATGTGCGGGATGTAATTCACAATTGTACCAGAAAGTTGGTTTCTCCTTATCTAATTGATCATTATTGACATTCTCCAAACTATCCACCAAATAGGAAGAGGTTTAAGAGGTGATATAGTGTATAGATGCAATGTATCCAAAACATGTACTTTGAGAAACAAAATAAAGATATTGTCATCACTGCTGCACTCACTGGGGTACTCTGTTATAGGACAATACTGATTGTAGCATTATACACCTAATTGCAGTAAATGCTCAATGATGGGAAAATAGGATCTTAAACAACAAGTTTCATTAATGCTTGCAGCACCAGTTGACTCCAAAGCATTTTTCTTGAATTCTTTCTCAATATGCCTGCCTCTGGCAAAGGTGTTTCTAAAGGGTTATCACATCCCCACAGGTGGCTCAAAAATTATTTCTGGGGTAAGCAGCATGTAGGAATTTGAATGGTTAATGTTATGCCACTAATGACTTTCCACCAGTTAGTCCTCTTTCATTCTTCCCCAACACTGCACTCTTCCCTTGCACCTTTCAACATAGGATTTAGTGAACCATGCTGTGCAGACATGATGACTTAATAGGCCGTTTCCACCTCTAATATGTATGAACAGTTCTATGTATGCTAGAAATCTCTTCCAAGATATTCTCTTCCAAGTCTGTACAGCTACTTTCTAACTAGTCTTGTGGGCCTTCTGGGAGTGTGGGTATCATATTTAGACATTCCTAATCTCTGCTGGAGCTGATGTATGAGCATCTAAGTTAGCTTGGAACTCTGATCCGTCATGTGACAGTACAATGTAGTACATGCAACAAACATTTGAGTCAGCCCTATAGATGCCTTCTTGCTTCCAATTAACAAGGAATCATCTATACCTCTCTGATCATGGTATGATTCTTCTGTGATGAAAAAAATCAGCCAACTACTCATAAATAAGATTGATTAAATCTCTTCAGATATCAGTTTAAGAATACTCTCCAAAGCCTTTTATCAGTGAGAGAAGAATGACTCACATATATATTTTTTGTTTCGTGACATCAAATAAACTGTTGTTGTTTAGTATGAGTATTTTAATATTTATTTCAGGAGGTTGCTCAGGTTGTGGAATTGAAGAGACTTGTTTGCTGAAGGGCACTGGTTTTGAGAGCAGTTTTCACAGATGGAAGACTTTACTTTATTTCAGTGGTTATTGTGTTTCTATTGATTAACTGATCAGATGGAATTAATGAAAGAATAATTATATTTCTATTTCTTTACAGAATGAGCGGTGTTGTCAGAATCTTTTTCTCCCTTGTTGTCTCATCCCAGTTCTGGATTAATGTCCAAACCACAAAAACTACCACGGCAAACAGAACACACTGAAACTCTTGTTGGCAATCCCAAAAGACTGAACAAGTTTGGACACTCTCAGCCATAGAAGTGACCCTGTGAGGTCGAGGTTGAGACATGTAGGTGGGACAGAGTATAGAAGCAGCCAGCACGATAGTACAAGAAAGCACAATACTCCTCTGAGAAAAACAGAGTAGCTCAGTCTTTTCAGTCTCTCACCTTTCAGAAGCACTAAACTTATTCAACAAAGATTTTTTTAAAATCTTCCCTTCCCTGTTAAAAATTTTAGTTTAGAAAGTTTGAAATCAATACCTTGTAAAAAGACTCACTGAAGGAGCCAACTGGGCGGCATTTTCTAACCATGAGATGTGTCATTACCATTGACCTCACTACTCTTCTTAAATAGCCAGAGAAGGGCAACAAAATTGTCAATTAGATTTGCAGTGAGCAGGAGTCAGCCTTACTTAACTTGTGCTTGCCTGCATAATCATGCATATCTCTCTTCTATATCAGGAGTTGTTCAAGCCTATAATAACTAGGGTTCAGCAAGTCTGAACTGCCTTCCCTTGCTGATGATATGGAAGTTGTTGATTTGGTACAGATTATTCAGAATTTTTCTAGCCTTGACAGAGTGTCATATTTTAAATTCCACCTCTGAGAGTTTGTGCTGTGGCTATCAAATAGGAAGTAGCAGAAGGCATTTTATCATTAAGCAAAACATAATATTGTATTTTTTTAAAGAACACAGTAATTCTCTTTATTATTATGGACATCACAAAGCCACCTCATAAAATTTGGCATGAATGGTGATCTCTGCTCAAGAGAGGTTGGACCAACAAGGATGCTGAAGATCAGAAGTGAGCTCCACTGACAGACTTGTCTAGGGAAACTGGCATGAAACTTGACATCATTATGACTTTGAAGAAGTCTTCTTCAACCCTCTAGTGATTAGTCCAGTGCTTTCATCAACACTACATTTACTTTCAGATTTTTAAAAAAGGATTAAGCAGGTTACTCAGAAAAGATGATGATTATACTTACTCAGGGTCAAACATGTGTGATATTTTCTCTACTGTGGACAGAGGACTTTTCACAATGAGCACCTTCCCCTGTAACTTTATCTTCAGTGGTTCCCCTAAAAAGAAGCCCTCATTCAGCACTGCATTCCACTCAGCATTTCCTTGCATAACAGCCTGTCTCTTCATATAATCATGACTCTGAACTTCCCTGTTTTACAAATGTATCCGTATTTCTGAGCTTCATTAACAAAACCCCACTGATTCACATTTCAGACCACGTGACTTTTAGTCTAGAACTCCAGAACCTTCTGTTGTATATGCAAATTAATGAGGCCTGTCGATTAATCACAGCTAACTCACACGATTAACTCAAAAAAATTAATTGTGATTAAAAAATTTAATCACGATTAATTTTTGCAGTTTTAATCACACTGTTAAACAACAGCATACCAATTGAAATGCATTAAATATTTTGGATGTTTTTTTCTATATTTTCATATATATTGTTTTCTGCATTGTAATTGAAATCAGTGTATATTATTTTTATTACAAATATTTGCACTCTAAAAATGATAAACAAAAGAAATAGTATTTTTCAATTCACTCGATACAAGTACTGTAGTGCAATCTCTTTGTTGTGGAAGTGCAACTTACAAATGTTTTTGTTTTGTTTTTGAGTGCAGTTATGTAACTATGTAAAACTTCAGAGCCTACAAGTCCACTCTGTCCTATGTCTTGTTGAGCCAATCGCTTAAACAATTTTGTTTACATTTCCAGGAGATAATGCTGCCTGCTTCCTATTTACAATGTCACCAGAAAGTGAGAAAAAGTATTTGCATGGCACTTTTGTAACCAGCATTGCAAGGTATTTACGTGCCAGATATGCTAAACTTTCTTATGCCCCTTTGGCCACCATTCCCAAGGAAACACGTCCATGCTGATGACACTTGTTAAAAAAAAAAGTGTTAAGTAAATTTGTGACTGAACTCCTTGGGGGGAGTATTGTCTGTCCCCTGCTCTGTTTTACCCACATTCTGCCATATATTTCATGTTATAGCAGTCTCAGATGATGATCCAGCATGTTGTTAATTTTAAGGACATTTTCATTGCAGATTTCACAAAATGCAAAGAACGTACCAATGTGAGATTTCTAAAGATAGCTACAGCTCTCAACCCAAGGTTTTAGAAACTGAAGTGCCTTCCAAAATCTGGGAGGGACAAGGTGTGGAGCATGCTTTCAGAAGTCTTAAAAGAGCAACACTCTGATGTGGAAACTACAGAACCCGAACCACCAAAAAAGAAAATCAACCTTCTGCTGGTGGCATCTGACTAAGATAATGAAAATAAACATGTGTCAGTCTGTACTACTTTGGATTTTTATTGAGCAGAACCCATCATCAACATGAACACATGTCCCCTGGAATGGTGCTCGAAGCATGAGGGAATATATGAATCTTTAGCACATCTAGCATGTAAATATCTTATGACGCTGGCTACAACTGTGTCATGAGAATGCCTGTTCTCACTTTCAGGTGACATAAACAAGAATTGGGCAGCACTATCTCCTGCAAATGTAAACAAACTTGTTTGCCTGAGTGATTGGCTGAACAAGAAGTAGGACTGACTGGACTTGTAGGTTCTAAAATTTTACATTAATTTATTTTTGAGTGCAGTTTTTTTTTTACATAATTCTACATTTGTAATTTCAACTGTCATGATAAAGAGATTGCACTATGGTACTTGTATTAGATGAATTGAAAAATACTATTTTGGTTTTTTTACAGTGCAAATACTTACAATAAAAATACATATAAAGTGAGCACTGTACACTTTGTATTCTGTTTTGTAATTGAAATCAATATATTTGAAAATGTAGAAAACACCCAAAAATATTTAAATAAATGGTATTCTATTATTGTTTAACAGTGCGATTCATTTTTTAATTGCACGATTAATCGTGATTAATTTTGAATCGCTTGATAGCCCTAAAATTAATCTATTTTAGGGATTAATGGTTTAGGTCCTATAACTATTGCCATATCACCAATAATATGACTTGCCTTTTCAATAATGTATTGAATGTAGCTGGCTAGGCATTTCATGCGGAGACAAGCATACATCCTATTGACCACTGCACAGAACTGCTAGATTGGTAATATTGATAGATGTATTATATCCCACTTTACTTCCAGTTGTTTAGAGGCGGGCCTAGCCTTGAACCAAAACCTCAGATCTGGAACTCCCTTGCCCTAACTCTGACCAAGTCTAAGTCCACATCCAAATTTTTGGCTCTCTTAGGGCTACATCTGAAGCCCAGATCTGAAAACCCATCTTGCCTTATCCCCACTCGACCTCTTACTGCTGTTGAAATATCGACCCCCATCTTCACTCCGCAATGATGACAATTTTCATTGCCTACTTGTTAAATTTCCAAACAAACACCTTCGTGTTTTCTCTCATGCTGCTCCTCACATATGTGAGGAACTCTGCATAAAGACTCACTAAGACATCTAATGATACTTCTTTAAATCCCTCCTGAAAACTCTCCTTTACCATGATGCCTGTAAAATTTTTGCCAAGGGTTAGGCAACGGGAGTACTATGTCCTCTGCCTGTTATGCTGACCGGTATTGTCTCACTGTTTGCTGTATACACCTTTTGTCTCCTGTATTTTCTTTAGATTTTAAGCACTTTAGGGCATGGCTTGACTTTATTTGTTTATACAGTGCCTAGGGGCCTAGTCCATGACCGAGAGTTAGGCACTACAGCAATACAGAGAAATAACATTATCATGTCCAAAGTTTTAAAAAAATTGATCCAGATCTGAATTTTGCACTGTAGACCCGTCTCTACCAAACACTGTCATGATAAAGATCAGAGCAGAAAACTGCTATTTTCTATTTGTTTATGAGTTGCAGGATTTATCTGACCACAGAAAAACAACCTAGAGCAAACTGCTCTTCTACTTGGCTCTACCAGTTTTCAGAATTAGACAGCATGCTTATTTTCTACCAATATCTCCTTCTGCCTCTTATATTTTGCCCTGAATAGATTTTTCTACTTTATATATTTTTGTTTCATACAGAAAATTAATACACTTTTCAAGTGCTATTTTATGAAATTTATCATATTTATTTTAAATATATTTAGTAATATATAAAAATATAACAAAATCAGTCACTATGCCAGTTTGGTTATGATAGCATGATTATGAACCACTAAGTCATAAGAACATCAGAACGGCCATACTGGTCAGACCAAAGGTCCATCTAGCCCAATATCCTGCCCTCCGACAGTGGCCAGTGCCAGGTGCCCCAGAGGGAATGAACAGAACAGGTAAACATCAAATGATCCATCCCCTGTTGCTCATTCCCAGCTTCTGGCAAACAGAGGCTAGGAACACCATTCCTGCACATCCTGGCTCATAGCAATTGATGGACCTATCCTCCATGAATTTATCTAGTTCTTTTAACCATGTTATGGTCTTGGCCTTCACAACATCCTCTGGCAAGGAGTTCCACAGGTTGACTGTGCATTGTGTGAAGAAATACTTCCTTTTGTTTGCTTGAAATCTGCTGCCTATTAATTTCATTTGGTGACCCCTAGTTCTTGTGTTATGAAAAGTAGTAAACAACACTTCCTTATCTACTTTCTCTACACTAGTCATAATTCTATAGACCTCAATCATATCTCCCCTTAGCCATCTCTTTTCCAAGCTGAAAAGTCGAGGTCTTATTAATCTCTCCTCATATGGAAGCTGTTCCATACCCCTAATAATTTTTGTTGCCCTTTTCTGAACCTTTCCCAATTCCAATATATCTTTTTTGTGATGAGGCGACCATATCTGCACACAGTATTCAAGATGTCGGTGTACCATGGATTTATATAGAGCAGGGATTGGCAACCTCTGGCACTCGGCTCGCCAGGGTAAGCACCCTGGCAGGCCAGGCCAGTTTGTTTATCTGCCGCATCCACAGGTTCAGCCAATCACGGCTCCCACTGGCCGCAGTTTGCCTCTCCAGGCCAATGGGGGCTGCAGGGAGCGGCGGGAAGCAGAGGCCAGCACATCCCTTAGCCTGCGCTGCCTCCCGCAGCCCCCATTGGCCTGGAGTGGCGAACTGCAGCCAGTTGGAGCAACGATCGGCTGAACCTGCTGACGCGGCAGGTAAACAACCTAGTCCAGCCTGCCAGGGGGCTTACCCTGGCAGGCCGTGTGCCATAGGTTGCCAATCCCTGATATACAGGCAATGTGATATTTTCTGTCCTATTATCTATCCCTTTCTTAATTATTTCCAGCATTCTGTTCACTTTTTTGACTGCCGCTTCTCATTGAGTAGATGTTTTCAGAGAACTATACACAGTGACTCCAAGATCTCTTTCTTGAGAGGTAACAGCTAATTTAGACCCCATCATTTAATATGTATAACTGGGGTTATGCTTTCCAGTGTGAATTACTTTGCATTTATCAACATTAAATTTCATCTGCCATTTGTTGCCCAGTCAATCAGTTTTGAGAGATCATTTTGTAGCTCTTCACAGTCTACCTGGGTCTTAACTATCTTTAGTAATTTTGTATCATCTGCAAATTTTGCCACCTCACTGTTTACCCCTTTTTCCAGATCATTTATGAATATGTTGAATAGGATTGGTCCCAGAACAGACCCCTGGGGAACACCACTATTTACCTCTCTTCATTCTGAAAACTAACCATTTATACCTACCCTTTGTTTCCTATCTTTTAACCAGTTACCAATCCATGAGACCACCTTTCCTCTTCCCATGGCAGCTTACTTTGCATAGGAGCCTTTGGTGAGGGACCTTGTCAAAGGCTTTCTGAAAATCTAAGTACTTTATCCACTGCATCCCCTTGGTCCACATGCTTGTTGACACCCTCAAAGAATTCTAGTAGATTGGTGAGGCATGATTTCACTTTACTAAAACCATGTTGACTCTTCCTCAACAAATTATGTTCATCTATATGTCTGACAATATTGTTCTTTATTATAGCTTCAACCAGTTTGCTTGGTAATGAAGTCAGGCTTACAGGCCTGTAATTGCCGGGATCGCCTCTGGAGCCCTTTTTAAAAATTGGTGTCACATTAGTTATCCTCCAGTCATCTGGTACAGAAGCTGATTTAAATGATAGGTTACAGACTACAGTTAGTGGTTCTGCAATTTCACATTTGAGTTCCTTCAGAACTCTTGGGTGAATACCATATGGTCCTGGTGACTTATTACTGTTTAATTTATCAATTTGTTCCAAAACCTCCTCTAACGATACCTCAATCTGGGACAGTTCCTCAGATCTATCACCTCAAAAGAATGGCTCAGGTTTGGGAATCTCCTTCACTTCCTCAGCCATGAAGACCAAGGCAAAGAATTCATTTAGTTTTTCCACAATGGCCTTGTCATCCTTGAGTGCTCCTTTAGAACCTCGATTCTTCGGTGGTCTCACTGGTTGTTTAGCAGGCTTCCTGCTTCTGATGTACTTTCAAAAAAGTAATAGCAACTTTTTTTTTGTCTTTCGCTAACTGTTTCTCAAATTCTTTTTTGGCTGTCCTAATTGTATTTTTACACGTCATTTGCCAGAATTTATGCTCCTTTCTATTTTCCTCACTAGGATTTAACTTCCACTTTTTAAAGGATGCCTTTTTGCCTCTCACTGATTCTTTTACTTTGTTTATCCACTGCAGCACTTTTTTGGTTCTCTTACTATGTTTTTTTAATTTGAGGTATACATTTAAGTTGAGCTTCTATTATGGTGTCTTTAAAAAGTTTCCACGCAGCTTGTAGAGATTTCACTTTTGGCATTGTACCCTTTAATTTCTGTTTAACTAACCTTCTCATTTTTGTGTAGTTCCCCTTTCTGAAATTAAATGCTACAGTGTTGGGCCTCTGTGGTGTTTTTCCTGCCACAGGGATATTAAATTTAATTATATTATGGTCACTATTACCAAGCGGTCCAGCTATATTCACCTCTTGACCAGATTCTGTGCTCCACTTAGGACTAAATGAAGAATTGCCTCTCCTCTTGTGGGTTCTGGGACCAGATGCTCAAAGAAGCAATTATTTAAGGTATCAAGAAACTTTATCTCTGTATCCCATTCTGAGATGACATTTACCCAGTCAATATGGGGATAATTGAAATCCCCCATTATTATTATTGAGTTTTTTTATGTTAATAGCCTCTCTAATCTCCCTGAGCATTTCAAAGTCATTATCACCATCCTTATTGTTATTATAATATATAATATATAATAATATTCTTATTATTAGAGCATGGAATTTCTATCCATAGAGATTCTATCATACAGTTTGATTCATTTAAGATTTTTACTTCATTTGATTCTACGCTTTCTTTCACATATAGTGCCATTCCCCCACCAGCACAACCTGTTCTGTCCTTCTGATATATTTTGTACTCTGATATTACTGTATCCTATTGATTATTCTCATTCCACCAAGTTTCTGTGATGCCTATTATATCAATATCCTCATTTAATACAAAGCACTCTGGTTCACCCATTTAATACTGGGCACTCTAGTTCACCCAAGTCACTGGTGGAAATCTCAATTAAGCAGCATTACTATCCCTATTAAGCAGCAGTCATTGCCTTTAATTATCATTGGATGTAAATTGTTCCCTAGGAGGTGTCCTGATTAAGCGAACTTCCCAGTTTAAGTGTATCTCAGTGAAATGGAAGGCAGTGTATTAGTGTATAATTATATAAGGGCACATGGAAAAGGCAGTTGACTAGATTTTTGAAACAGTTTGTTTGATTGCTACTATTAATGAGGATTCAGGCTGGGATGTTAATATCAATAGTAGTTGGGTACCCAACTCCCCTGTACTCCTTTGCAAATCTCAGTCCTAACGTATATACTATCATTTCTTATTTCTTGTTTGGATCATTGTAGTTATAGTTAATTGTATTTAAACGGTGCAGCTAGCCTTCTCTAAAGTAAATCTGGAGGCAGTTACCAGCATTGTTTTGAAATCAATGAAGGCTTCACAAGTCTAGTTTCTCTTTTAAAACTTCCACCTGACTGCAAAAAGGGCATTTTATCCTTATAAATGCCTGTTTCTGTCAATGCACCTAATATCATTCAATTTCTGAAGGTTACGTGAAGCAATTCTGTATTTTGAAATTGCTAAATGTGGCAGGACACAAAATCAAGCTGTAAACCAGAAGCTTTTTGCCTGGGATCATGTTGTCTTGCTGTCAATATATATTTCCAAAAAGGCACATTTCTATGGCCATTCCTTAAAATTACCTGGTAAATATTTGAAATAATACACCTGCCAAGGCCCAAAAGGAGTGGGACCCAAAGACGCAAAATAAGGGAAACAAAAATTATTCATTCAGGAAACTAGAAGTGATGTGGGATTCATTGCCTTAGTATAAATAGCTACTTCTGTAATTACACAATTCTTTATTTCTGAGGTAAATATTTTATGACAATAAACATGAGGGAATATCCAATTTTTGTGGAACTTTGTTAATGTGGGGACTAAAATGAGGGATGATTGACAGGTCTGAGAATACTGTAGTATTATCCATCCATCCATAGTGGGAAAAGACCACCTGAAAGATATTGATATAACTCATCAATATCTTTGTAACAAGGTCCTCTGCCAGCCCCTCTTCCTGGGTCCCCCTGGCTGCCCCAATAAAGCTCAGTGAGGTTTCTAGTTCTACAGCACCTGTGGCTTTATTTACACCCTGTTCTCCCACCACCAGTGATATACTATATACAGAGCTTGCAGGCCTTACAATTGCCTCTCCTACACAGAGTCTGCCCTCAGCCTGGAGACTGACCTTCCCCTGGCCATTCCCCCTTCTTCTGGCTGCCAGCCAGCCTTTATAGCCCTTCAACCCTTAGGCACGCAGGTGCAGCCAGTTCTAACGGCCAGGCCCCAGGCTTCTCCCCAGCCCCAATCTATTTCCCCTGATTGGGGCTGGCTGAGCAGGGGCTAATTAGGTGCTTTTGCACCAGCACCCTGCTACAATCTTCCAAGTGACTTTGTTTAAATCTGGTCTCCCGTTGCAAGCTGTTGAGAATTCTGATTGGATAGTCAGAACAAAAATGCTATGTTTATATGCATATGTTTTATTGTTCTTCTCTTATCTAGGCACTTCTCTGATCATGTCATCATTACCTAGCTTCTGGTTGTATAGATGAACTCTGTGTCATATTGGAAAATGGGAATCTATGTATCCACTAATGTTAGAGACTGTTTATCTGCCTAATTCCCATTAACATTAATGGGAGTTACATGCCTAATTCCCCTGCACATCAGTGAGAAATGCACCTTAAATTTTCAGCTGTTTGAAACAGCAACCTACACTACTGCATGTAAGATAAAGAAACATTAGAGACAAAACAGGTATCAGCAGTATATAGATTGATGCAAACAAATCTCTCCTCAGTAAGCTTTCCTGTTTAAATCATTTTGGTAAATAAATATTTAACAAGTGACACAACTTAATTGATGTTTATATT
Source organism: Mauremys mutica (assembly GCF_020497125.1). NCBI lineage: Eukaryota > Metazoa > Chordata > Testudines > Geoemydidae > Mauremys > Mauremys mutica. The sequence goes on along the minus strand of NC_059072.1, from coordinate 287,262,081 downwards.
TACATATCAGTCCATTTATATTCTAAAAAGCTGAATTCTCTGTCCCCAATAATGCTTTATATTCCTTCATGGTAGCATACACCAAACTGCACAATTGTGTTTTGAAGAAAACCAGAACAACAAAAATTCACCACTCCAAATACTATGTAAGTCATTACATTTTTTCCTGTGTTTGGTGTCAGATGTATTGCATATTATCGCATTGATAGATCTAGTGTTATTTCTACATTTACCATTTTACAACAACAAATAGAAAACATATAAGGAAGCTTTGGTAACAAATCTTCCTTAATATGTATGTGAAATAGACAGTTAGTCTAAGAGAAAATGTAACTGATGACAGATTTCATTTCAATCTGCTAGAGCTTATTAAGATGTCTACAAACAGAAAAGCCATATATGAATACATCTCCTTCTGCAAACAAAGGAAAGTTTTAATTGCTTTAATCAGCATTTGCTTTGTCTTTGCAGTGACATAGAAAACCTAGTAAGGTCTAATCAGCAAATGTCTTCAAGAGGAAATTCTTATACACAGTCCTTAAGTGAGTCTAATGACATATCTTCTATTATTTCAGTCTAGACCACAATTCAAAAACTCAACTCAACACTACACTATTAACACCCTTCAATACTGTACAATTCACTATGTATGGAATAATAGTAGATCTCTTTATTAGGAATATTTTATCTCTTTCTCACATAAAAAAATTGAGAGTTTTACAGAAATTGCACAGAAAGTGCCAAATCTTTTTCAGTAAAACAGCTTGATTCAAGTAGAAGAAATGCCAGCCCCAAATCCTAGAAATCGGAGCAGCACTCAAAAGATGAACGGCTAAGAAACTGAATCATCAGTAGGGTGACGAGATGTCCTGATTTTATAGGGACAGTCCCGAATTTTGGGTCTTTTTCTTATATAGGCTCCTATTACTCCCCACCCTGTCCCGATTTTTCACATTTGCTCTCTGGTCACCCTATTCATCAGCCACATCCTTAAGTTGCTGACATGTAGGTTGGCCTCAGACAATAGGATTTGTGGTGAGTCATGGACATAGCCCGTTGTTCCCCCCTCCCCCACAGGCTTTTGATCTTATAGATCCATGTGGCCCATATGTATGGCAAGCAGGAGATGCAGATTTTTATTCTATGCAAAGCACCTGGGTGTCTTCAACAGGAGTTCAGACTGCTCGCCACTTTGCAGGAGGCACTCAGCACTCTCCAGGTCTGAATAACAAAATACATTCACCAAACCCATTCACCAAATCTTGATAAACACTCCATGAAATCCTGGCCACACTGAAATCAATGGGAATTTTGCCATTGACTTCAATGGGACCATGATATCACCATTTGTCTCCACATTTAGTCTCCTTAAGTTTATTACTCTGATCTAACACAAACACTGAGGGCTCAATAGCTTAAAAAAATAAAAGGATGGATAAGGAAGGCCATGGGAATCCTTGGAGTGTCCCTTTATGGATTTAAAATGGGGCTGCTCAGCATTTAGTTCTAAATTAATAGTTCTTCACTGTGGCTGGTGAAACATTTACAGGTAGTCCATGAACTGTCATGATGTGGAAACATCTGTCAGCCTTCAAGCAGTGACTCTTGCTGCACACAGATATGCATTTGCAGTGATATGTATTTTAAAATGAGCACTGACTTCATAAGGCTATGGCCACTGAATTTTAAACCAGCAGCTGAATTTCTCTGAGCCACTGACTGAAATAGATACCTGAGCTTCTGGTGTGTGCAGAAACTGTCAGGTTATTTTCAGATACTGTGTGTGCATTGTCTCCATTTGGTGCAGTGACAGACCTAGAGAGCATTTGGAATGTTTCAAAGCCCATTCATTCAGGGGAACAATCTTTCTCCAATGCAATTGATTATTGTAATTGTAATTATTGAGGTTACTCTATACCCTAAACTCATAGGGTGACAGTAGCGTACCCAGTGTACCAGGTCTCAGAAACAAGCGCTGTAAATGCTTCAGGGACTAGCCCTGGTGGGTGCCAATCAGGGGCGGCTCTAGAAATCAGGCTGCCCCAAGCAGCGCAGTGCGCCGCGCCGCCCTTCCCCGGTCCCATGCCTGCGGGAGCTCAACCAGAGCCGCGGGAAGAGGGGACCCGCCGCAGTCATGCCTGCGGCAGGTCCGCTCGTCCCGGGCTCCGGTCGACCTGCGGCAGGTCCACCGGAGCCAAATGCCGCCCCCCCGGGAAAGGGCCGCCCCACGCGCCTGCTTGGCGCGCTGGGGTCTAGAGCCGCCCCTGGTGCCAATAACCACTCAGACACATGGCTAAGGAAAAGGTTTTTACTAGGGCTGGCAGGAATAGTTCCTGTTTGGGCCCTTAGCGCAGTCCAGTGGAGACTCAGGGCTCTTCAGGCCGTGTGCCTGGGCTGCCCCATCCAGTCCAGTCTGTACTGAAGCAAATAAGTGTTTGTGGGTTTCCAGGCCAGGCTCAGTTAGTGTTTCTCACTGGGCTTCGTTGCACTGGCTCCCAGCTGTTGCTGCTCCCCCTTAAGTCCCACACAAACTGGAACCCAGCTGTGATGTCCAGCACTCACAGCCTATTGTACATGTGGCCCTATCCACAGCTCCTGGGGCTTCCCTCCAGCTCCCTGCGGCCATGCAGCTCCCACTCCCAAACAGAGCCAAGCCACTTCCTCCTCCTGGTTCAGATGAAGGGGAAGTTGACTGGGGAGGGGGCTGATGGAAAATGTAGTCCCATGATGAGGCAGGAGGAAGGGGATATACACAGGGGAAGGGGTTTAGGGGAGGTGTAATCCCCTGCTTTGCAAATTCATCACAACATAATATACATGTATGTGCCAGTAAGTTATTGGGAGCATGTCATCAACTTCATCTAAAGCCCAATATGTTTCACCTTCAGAGCAGCACAGAGGTCAGTTCTGTGGCTTTTCTCTGTGTATGCCCAGGTAAGGAGGGAGGGCAGTGCCATCATGTAGACCCTCCAGTCTTTCCTCACAGAGGGACAGGAACTGTCAAAGCCACAGAAGCTACTCCAATTATCAGGCTGGAGCACTAGACATGAAATATCTTCCCTGCCACTCCACAGCCTGTGAATAATGATTCCTCCCAGAGTTCCCCAGCACACAGCCAAACTGCTCTGCCTCAGCAATGAATGAAGGATTTGGCCCACAGTGAAAATGCTACACTAGTAGTCACTGGTCATTTGTGCACATTAGTTGATCTACTCAAATAACTTAAATGGGGCCAGCATTTCACCTTTGGTGGTTACAAACTACTCACAAGATGGACAATACTGGACCACTGTGAGCGGAGCTTTTATTTTATCCCTAATTCACAGAGCAAACCTTTCACACTGTCCGTCTGAGATGGACAGATTCATACAGAAATAACCCTTCAAGGATAAACACCCTTTTAAAACCACTGAAGAACTTGAGTGGGACCTTAATCACAAGCACAGACTGGCAGGTCATTTTTTTGACACTTGCACATAATTTTGAAAATCAGCCAGAATTGACAGGTGCAAAGTTTCTGTACTCCTGTTTCAAACAATAATTCAGCACTGAATCGTTTATGTGGCCTCATTATATTTAAAGATTTTCTGGCAACATGCATTACCCAACAATGGTATAAGACAATATGGGATTGTACCCAAAGACAGCAGTTAATAATACCCCGAATTTCTAGTAAAAGAAATACATTTTTGTATGAAACAACAGTTTGTATTACTTGGATATATTAAGTTAAAAATGATAGATACCCAAACATGGTTTGAAGGTGGGTGGAGAGCAGTTTTCCTAGGGTAGCAAACTTTCTACTGTATTCAGAGTAAAACCACCCCTCTGTGACCATAGCCCTGAAAACACTTACAGTTAAAGTTATACATACAAGTAATCCAACTGAACTCAATGGGATTAGCCAGATGTGTCTACTTGCAGGATCAGGTCCTAAATCAGCAAACTGTGAGGCAGAAATAAAACACTAGGGAGCATCTCCTGGGCCATCCCACTAGCTCAGAACAAATCACAAACTCCTGTCCTCACTGGAACCCAGGAAGGACCACGAGGAGACAAGATGACACCTAACTTAATAACACTGAGCACCCATGTGTGTTGTCCATTCGCATTTTTAGAGATTTGCTTTTAGCTATTTTAATGAAAATAAAAAAGCATTATCCTAATACGCAGTGATTAATAACAGAAAAGTGCAAAACTTGAGAACATTTATTGATATTATTAATAAAATGGCAAATACTTTTAAAATGAAATGAGTTCCAGAGTAGAAAATCTTTTGCTGAAAATGCCTTGCTACCAAATGTGAAGCTTCATTGCCTCTAGGAACTTCCTCTGGGACAGTAGAAGAGCTACAATCTGGTTGTAGTCTTTGTCTCAGTTTCCCCATCTGTAAAATGGAGGTAATGAAAATACTACATGACACTGTTTATTGCATTCTCGCAGAGAAGATTAAGTGCCATCATTGCATGTGATGTTACACATTGAAGCAGTGTGATTTAGTGGGTATTGTAAGTTTGAGAGCTAGATCTTCTGACTTCTATTCCTAGCTTTATCACTAACTTATTGTGCTATACTAGAATACTTATTTTGTTGCATTGATGAACCTGTTATGCAATATTCATACAATATGATGATTCATACTATGATACATACATGAAAATCTCTTGCTTTACTATTTGTTTTCCTAGCATGGTGACAGAACACATGGATCAATTATAAAACATGTTTTCTATCTTAATCATTACTTTGTTTATTACACATTTTTATTCAAGTTAGGGATTTTTACAAATTAAATTTAATTGTAATCAAAAACATTTGCCATGCACCTAAGCAAAAGCTGATATTTCCATTCTTGTTGATTAGATCTTAATTTCTAGCCTAATAATTAATGTATCCCTGGCTCAAATAGTTACTGTAGTTTCTTTGAAAGAACAACATCTGAAGAAAGGTGGCCTGGTTATATAAAGTTTCAAGCATCATTTCCCTTCACATCTGATCTTTTTTATCAGAGCACAACAGCTACTTACATTTTTGTGCATAATGTTCAGAAATTCCATCATTAAATTGATGTGAGATGTCTAAAATTCTGGAAAAACAAGGTGTAAGATTTTCATTATATGAGACTCATTGACAATAAACTATGGTACCAGAGGGGAAACAATCATTTTTCTAACCCTACATTTTAAAGTAAAACCCTAGGATTAACATACGATCAATAAGTATGTTATCATCCTATCATTATAAAGCACATCTCACTTAGACTAAGCCATAATAAATAACTGAGGGGGGAAATAATCAACTTTGTTGGAATAAGTTTCATGCTACAATAGGTAGAAAAATATAAAACCCTTAGAAAACAAATTCACAATTTATTATTATGAACTCCTAAAAAATATCAGTGTTATTACTAAAATGCAAGCTTTTCATTAAATAAACCCAAATATACAAAATATAACATTTCATACCACATTTAATTTTATACATTGAGGTGTGATTCCCAGCATGGGTAGACTCTGTCTGAGCTAGTGTACTAAAAGAGGTAATGTGGAAATTGTGGCACAGGATTGGCTGGAGCTAGCAGCCTGAATATAACCTTGCCCAGCCCTCTGGGTCCAAGCTTGAGTGGCTAGCCTGTAGTTGCTATCCATGCCACAACACTGACCCTGCTATTTTTAGTGCACTAGCACAAGCAGAGGTGGCACAAGTCTTTCTACTGGCACTAAGAGTCACACCTACAGGCTGCAGTGTAGACATACCCTCAGTTTCTCATCTGTAAAATGGGAAAATTATACCCATTTATGTAAAGATCTTTGTAACCTTGAGGTAAATGAAAAGATCTAGATAAATGACAAGTACAATTATTATCTCCTGAATAGCAGATATGCACTGACCACCAATCAGTCCTTCAAATCACCCCCTATCCACCAGCATCATCATAGTGTGGTTTGAGTTTCAGCCTGCTCTCTAGTTATTTGATTGACCAAGAAGCAGGGCTAAAGCTATGTATCATCAGTATAATGATGATGCCACAACCCATACCTCTGTATGATTCATCCCCTTTGACTGACACAAAAATGGGGCTTTTCTTCATCAATGGATAATGAAAAGATGTTGCAATAAGAAAGTATTGCATCTCTCAGCAACAAGCACTGCAGATTAAAGAGGACTTTCAAAAAATCTAATTAGTCCTGCCAATGATACACAATAAAAGAGGTGGAAGAAACTCTATACTCCTGCATGCATTTCTGAGTAAGTCTGAATATGGCCTCTAAGGGCTTAACCATATGGTGAGTTATTTCTGATTAACTCCCTGTGTAAATGCTCTTATTTCAATATAAGAGCATGTCATTCCAAATTAGTTTTGAATTGAGCTAATTTCGGAATAGAATCACATAACTGTGAAGGGGGGCTCAAGAGGTCATCTAGTCCATTCCCCTGTGTTGAGGTAGGATTAAGTATACCTAGACCCTCCATGACAGAGGTTAGAACAGGGGTCGGCAAACTCTGGCAAGCGGCTCGCCAGAGTAAGCACCCTGGCGGGCCGGGCCAGTTTGTTTACCTGCTGCGTCAGCAGGGTCGGTGGACCACTGCTCCCACTGGCCACGGTTTGCCATCCCAGGCCAATGGGGGTGGCAGGAAGCCACGGCCAGCACATTCCTCGGCCCGTAGCGTTTCCCGTCACCCCCATTGGCCTGGGATGGCGAACTGCGGCCAGTGGGAGCCGTGGTCTGCCGAACCTGCCTACACGGCAGGTAAACAAACTGGCCCGGCCTGCCAAGGTGCTTACCCTGGCGAGCCATGTGCCAGAGGTTGCTAACCCCTGGGTTAGAACATCCATACAGGGAGTTAATCAGGGATATCTATTCCGCTTTTAATTCATATTCTCCCTCAATCCAAATTAATTTCTCAGGGTAGACAAGCCCTAAATAGAATATCTAATCTAATTCTGAATGGGTTGTCTGTCATCAACATTCCAACGTCCTGTCCAAAAGCTTCAACTCCTGCACCTCATCAGTGAACCTGTGGTGGAAGATACAAGTATATTCTTCCAGCAATTCATCACAAGAATAAACCAACAGTCAGTGTAAAAAATCTTCCTTAACTTTCTGTTACAAATTATTTCAGGCCAGCACCCTCCTAAAGACAATCATCACAACATCCCATCCCATCTGTAAGGAGTTTGGGTTCTCTATTGCTTGTGTAAAGCAATGATCCAACCATGGCAAAAGTGATATTCTGACCATCTTAATATCCAGTTCCAGTCTCAGTCTAAGCTCAAATTTATGGCCATCTCTTCTTAACAGGAGACAGATGCAAATTAATGGGCCATGATTTACAGGTGTTGCCCTCTCCTATTGGGCCACAATCTGGTACGGTTCTGCATATAAGTGTTTATCAGAAAAGCTAGGCATAATAGTAGTCTTCTGTTCCAATCCTGGTTTCTGTCAAAACCTGCAGATGTCACCCTACAGACTCTCTGTGATACGAGTTGGGGAGAGGCATTTTGAGATGAGTCGAGTAATCAGAGGGTGTGACCCATATATGCTCTTTTATACAACTATGCATTGCATACACATCTACAAGATTATTTGTACTGAGGAGTTTTCCTGATATGCATATGAAAAACATTACTGCTGTTTTTGCAATGTACAGTATGCATGTGATTGTTTTAAGACCATCTGTGTAATGGGCTTGAATTTTTGGCCTTCCAGGTTTTTTGGCAAAGAGCTTTATTTTTTCTGTGTCTTTTGGTGGGTAGCACCCAGGGAAATTGTAGTCTAGTGGACTGTGCATGGGGCTTGTTGTCATGTGCTGTAGGGTTCTAGTCTTGATTATGCTAAGGAATTGCGCTCTGATTGTGCAGATGATTACGCAAGTGCTCCATTTGTAATAATATTTCCCCTTCTTTCTAAAGTGCATTGAGATATACAGAGGAAAAGTACTATACAATGAAAGGTATTCTTGTTTTAATTATTTATTATCTGTTAGGCACTGTATAGAGTTAAAGTAATTTTATATATATATATATAATCACATGTACGTATGTGCATTCACACACAATGAACATTGTAGAATGTAGATTTGGCTTTCAAGAGTAGATTTGGTTTCAGTACATTACTGTATTACTGTATGTCAGCTCTGTCTAGCTTGCCAGATACAGATCTGCATCCTGGTATCACCCATTAGGTCAGTACCAGTGTTTACCACCTTGCAAAAGCATAAACCCTTACAGCTGTCCAGATAGATAAAAATCTGATGTAAGAAAATCCAAAATGAATCCTAAAGTAGTTTCCTGGCATACAGAGGGGTGTATGTTGCTCCACCCTTCCACAGAAGCTTGAAAATAAGATGTGCTGGAAAAATAAATGCAATCCACACTGAGAAAAACAACAATCACAACTGACTGAGTTTCAGAACTGTCTAACTTTTCAGTTGTGTGCTTTTTATATGTTAAATATGGTTCAGAAGATTAAAGTCTTCGTTTTAGGCAAAGAAAGGAAATAATGTTTCCTGTCCCATTTGCCAAGCTAAGTGAACAACTGTTCCTGCACAATTAGAATTGTTAATTGATTTGAAAACATAGGGCTTTGAAGGTGGAAAACTGCTGACATTATTTCAATGGGGAAATGCACTCCTGAGAGAGAGCACTGCAGTACAATTTCTCTCCTTGTTTTGTTGAATATACATCTATAAAAACACTGTGAATCATGCAGTAAAAACTGCTGTGCTGATATCATAAATCTCTGATAATAAAAATTTCATTGTTGAAACAATAAAATACACTTTTATTATAACACAGAGTATCCACCTAAACATTGTCCTTTTAGCTTCTTCGAGTTAAATGTATGCACAGTTTTACAGTCTATAAACAGATCTGGAATAAAAGTTAATAAATGTCAAAATTTGCATTTCAAAAAATTCTTGCTGCATTTTAGGGAAGATCAATCTATGAACCTTTCAACATTATGTCAAATGAAATGCTAATTGTACCTTTAGGAATTTCAGAGACAGTGACAAGAAACTAAATGCTCTGTTCCTTTGCATCAGCAAGTCGAGGATAATTGTATATCTACTCTTGTGAACTTCTAAGAAAAAAAGAAAAATGCTAAGAAAAAAGGGTTTTCTATTCTTTAACTCAGGAGGGTAAACTCCTTCAGCCACCCTTCATCAATCTACCTTCAAATAAAGTGTGTTAACATGTTGACAATGGACAAATCACACAGAGCTGCATTTATTCATTTTATAATAGGTTTGTCAAATGAGCTTCAGCTAGAGATTTAAGAGTAAGAAATATTTTCCACCAGGAACAACTGACTTATTCCGTTCAAGTTGCTAGAACATTTAGCAGCCTATTTTTCTTTCTTTCTCACTTTTGGGGGAGAACAAAGAGCAGGTGGAGGAAGGAACACCAAACCCAAACACTGGCTCCTTAAAGGATAAAAGCATTAAAACATAAAAATTAGCAGGCTTTTTTTTATTGCCTCAAGATAAACCCCTAATGCATCTCTTGTTTTGTTTAGCAATCAGTCTTAGCAACATAAGCAATACAAATTATATGTTCTAGTTACAAGTGCAAGGACACACTGATCCAATGAGCAAAGCTATTTGGAAAGTAGCAGCTAATTCAGGGTTTGCAACATTTGTCCTGGTATTAACTTATCCATATTCTATTGACTATATTTATTATAGCTACAATGAGACTGTTGAAATATTTGCTTACTGTACATAGATTGAGAGACAGAATAAAGATGGGGGAATGTTTATGCTCATGTTAACCTATTCAGTCAGCTATAGCCTGCTCAGAGCTGGACTAGTCATTTTCTACCTCTCTAAATGATTTTATAGCAAATAGTCTGTGGTTTCAAAAGCAGAGACTGCTCTCATCCTGACTTCTTGGCCTGTGAGTCTATATTTATATGTATTAGTTTATTCTGTGCAAAACCATTCCAAACTCTATTCCATTTAGAAGGTGTATAACACAGGAATGTTTTAGAGCTAGAATTTACATTCAATAGTCTACTTCTATTTATGTTGCTATTGTGTATATGAAAAAGTCACTATCAATTCTCAGAGTGGAAAACTCAACGTAAGTATTTGGGACCTGATCCTGCTCTCACCAAAGCCAATGGAAATTTTGTCATTGACTTCACAGGGAGTAGGATTGGGATTTTGTTTTCAAAGGCACAACCAGACTATTGTGAACTCTGTATTACTGTAATGTCTCATTTCTCTTTTTATATCTCACTAGGTGCATGAAAAGTTTGTAACCTAAAAAGTTAGGAATTTAAGCTGATTCAGCCATATACAATGATTTAACACTAGCTCACAGGCTAGTTATTGGCTCAAATGTTCTGTTATTTTAATTGTGTAGATAGATAGATAGATAGATAGATAGATAGATAGATAGATAGTGTTTGTAAAGTGCCTATCACTATGGTATGTACAATACAATATTTGCGTAAATATAAAATATTGTTGACATGGGTCATATCCATTAAGTTTGCCCCCAGAAAAAAGTCTTTCCCAAATGCATGAATCACATAACTGAATGATTATTCTCTTTTTTGTAACTGAACCATTCCCCACCCCTCATCTGTAACCCAATGTTATTTAGTTTCACTGAACAATATACAATATATGCCACAATGAAATGAGAAACAAAAAGGTATAGGAATTAAGAAATAAATGGAAGACCAGTGTATAATCAGGTGTAGATCTATGGTACGTGTGTAATAAATACATGTTTTATGTAATAAACAAATATGTGATATGATGATTTGATGTGGATGAGTTTCTGGGTGTCATTTAAACTTCATACACATATTTGCAACATAAATCTAAGTGTCACTGTGTCCCTTCAATGCAGGTTTTCCCAGAAATATATTTGCTTGCCTAAAAAAGGCTATAATTAGAAGGATTTTCATCTTCATCTTGCTTTTTGTTTCTAAGTTACATTAGAGAGAGTGGATGTGAAATGGACAGAACTTTCCTAAACAAAATGTTCATCTTTTGTTAAGAGTCAAAACGGAAGGCTAATAAAGACCATTTAAAATAAAAGGGACCATTACTCCTCAGTTTTATATGAGCTTACATGCTTTCATTGTGCAAAGTGTGTTATTAATTTAACATGCCAGATTCATAGGTTTCTGCAATATCAGGTTTGATGTATTCATTATCGGCACTCAGTACATTAATTCATGCTGAAGTCCGGTAAATCAAAATTATACCATCTGGCTTCCTGTTCTTAATGATGAATTTGATGTAGGGGTGATTAAGATTGTTAGGCTTTTGAATTTTAATGTAAAAATTAGGGGATTAAAAAGGCATTTAGAAATGACCAATAGTTAGAATAAACTTACTGACAGGATCTAATTTGTGTACTTGCTAGTAAAGCTCCATTTTAATTAGCAGCCACAGTCTTTCAGCACAAGCTCAAAGAGACAGAAGTTTAGTGATTAAGAAAACGAAGCTGTTAAATTGATAAATTGACCTTGAAATACTTGTAACTGTGGGGGATGGCCTACTAGCTTTACAGCTAGTGTGCTGTGTTACCACATGGGGGACCCAGGTCCAGGAGTGACCACAGAAATTCCGCCTTTCAAGCTGACTGACCAACTGGTCTGCCATGTTTCAGTACATCTCTCTGGCCAACAGGGTGGATCATGTACTTTAGAGCTGAGATGACCCTCCAGTTTACCTGCCAACAGTTGTTAAATAATCATGAAATTGGTTCCCTTACATTTAGTCATTAAGAGGATAAGGGATTAGCAACCACTCTCAACTAGATTAGAGTGTCATCTCAGTTCTTAAATTATCCACCCTCTTAGCCAGAGAGATGTGCTGAAACATGGCAGAAGAGAGCTGGGGAAAGGTAGGGAAATTTACAGGAAAATGACATCTTAGGTGAATATGACTTTGCAACTTTCACTCACTCTATGCTAGTCATGGACATGATTAGCTTTCACTTGTCATATGCCCCTGATGAGGACCAAGTGGGCTGGAGTCCACCCCAAACAAATGCTAAAATAACTGCACTGATAATTTGACATGAGTCCTGTTAATTAAGAGACTCATCAGACAGCTGAGCTAATATCTTGGACTGAAACAAAGATATTTACACTGTTGCATAGAGATAGTTACATCTTTAATGTACAGACAAGAAATGTATCAGCAAAAGCAAGTTAGGAAATATATGGTATATAAGCTTGTTAAGTTGCATAGCATCACTTGGTATTGTATTATAGCCAATAAGATAAGGGAACTGGAAGTCCTACACATAATAAAATAGGAATGAAAAGAAGTTATGGCTCCCATGTCTTGGCAAAATTCCCATTATTTGTGGCAACTCAGAAAAAATATGATAATATGTTAGATTCTCACTTCCCCTGCAAAATTCATAAAAATAGTCCCTAATTCAAGTACCCTATGGTGGGGATAACTTACAACAGAAAACAACTACATTTATATATATCAACAATTTGAAGGATTCTTATTCCTTGGCAAGTCAGGGAATATTTTAAGTCTTATATTTTAGAGGAAATTGAATCTTGACTAACCACTGCAATTTATGTCATTTTAAATAAGATATATTTGAATAAGTATATTTTTCATGCCCTAAAAAGACTGATGTCTTCTTTTATAAGCTCATCCTGTGACACAGTTGAGTAGGTAGGTATATTGATTTTTTTTTCTTTTTCTGATGGCAATGAAGTGTAAATGGAAAATATCAGACTTGGCAATCACTTAAACCATGTGAAAATTTCAGAGTGAAGGCTATTAGAGTCACTTTGTGATCTCCCTAGATGACCAAGGAAAAAAACATTTCTACATTTCTTCAGATCCTTTGTGTGACAGCTAAGGAGAATAACATTTTTTCTAATATGCCAGTTATAGTCTCTAGTTGAGAATAACCTCAGTGCTTTCTTATGTCACTAGCTGAGAGAAGATGAAAGACCCAGCCTTGTGTAAATGGCTTTGTCTAACCATCAGTCTTTAGCTCTGCATGGCAGCTGTACTATTGACATTAGCTTGTGCACTGGGTGAAATTGAAGTGAGTTAAATGTGACCTTGGCTTAGTTGTTGAAGTAGAAATGAACTCTACTGGGAGTGAAAAAAAATAAGACCAGTTTCTCTAACTTCATTTTTTCTTTAATGAGTTTAACTGCACTCTTAGGATTTGATACATTTTATTAAAAAGCTTTTATTTCCTTTTCTATTATACAGTGAGTAATCACCATTTAGTAAGGTTAGCTTGCCCTTTTAGTATAAAATCCTGATTTTTAGGTGTTTATATCCCCATTACTATAAAAAGCAGATCTCTAAAAAAGTTCTGTTTCCTTGTCTCTCCAGTGTCCACAAATATCCACTGTAACGTTTCATAATAACCTGTTAACTACTTTCATTAATCAGAGATCAAGTATTAAAAATTCTCAGTGCTTCTATTGCCATTGCATTGTCCATTAGGTTACATTGAGATGTACTGAACTACCTGCTGGTAAATCATGTGCTTCTAAATGCAAGATAAATGCAGGTAAGCCAGGATGCTTTGGAACTAAGCCAAGATTTTCAACTTTTTTATATTTTGATGTAATTCAATGAGTGCATCAGAGGACCATGAGAAGTTTTAGGATGGACAGAGAGGCCTGGAAACCCTTTTCAAACTATTCCCTATTCTTGAATAGATTTACCTCGTATTCCCTTTCTGTCTTATGGTCCAAATTGTGCCCTCAATAAAACCATGCAGTCTCATTAAAGGTACAGAAGAACATAAGTGAAATTATATAGAAGTGTAAATCTCTTATTCAGATCAGAGTATGAAACTAGGTATATTTTGTAGGGAAAAGAACAATTCTATAGGGAATGAAGAAAGGGATGTTACAATGCTATATTACCCAGTGTCAGCTTCAGGAGGAAGGGAGATTTTGGGACTAAGGAGCAAATCCTTCCCCAACCCTGAAGGATGCTCTGGCCACTGCAAAATTATTGCAGCTCTTCTGCACAGGTTGGAGGCAGCACACTCAGCTCTCAGATATTATTATGATGGGTGCCATTATCAGAAAATAGACACAAAGCTGTGCATTCCCTCTGAATGATGGAGCTCCCAGCTCTGCAGAAAGACCTTCTGCACAGTTATAGAGGGCCCAATAGGGACAGGTTTAGGATGCAGTGGCACGGTGATTAAATGGGTTAGCTAGACATTCCCACTGTCCATTGGGCAAGATTTGCTCCCTAAAAAGTAAAGTCTGGAAAACTACTTTTTACTTGTCAGTATATATAGCTGTTTAATACAATCAGCTATCACAGGCTGCAGTTAAAATAGTATAGTATAGTATAGTCATTTGACAATAGTATAGTATAGTCATTTGACAATTGAAAGCATATCTCTTTTCATCTTCAGTTTCTTTCTCTTATATTTTTCTATGTTATTCCCTAAGCCATTTATCTGTCCTTGATCCTAGCCTCTCCTGCTTGTTCTCTAGTATAGTGTCTGCCTCCTTCATATTGACTTATTGGGCAGTTCTGTACAATCATCAAATTTCACCCTCTCACTGCACATTCTATGTTCCCGGTTGCCTATATAGAAAGAACAAAAACAGTCTTAATACTGATACTTTGGCCTTATACTTGCCTCAGTCCTTCATCCTCTACTGTTAGAACTTATATCTAATCTCTCGAATGGATAGAGAATTGGCACGTATATATGAGTAACCCACTGCATCTACCATACATCACCAGCCTGGCTGCGAATTTTTATTTGGTTCTGTATAAAAAGCTTTATGGAAGTTTACAAAGGAATTTGTCTGTGGTTTCTCTGTGTTTTTATCCATTTGTATTTTGTCAGACAGGGTCTTGCTTTTGCAAACTACAAATACTATCCATTTATAGCATATTTATTACTGTGGTGCCCACGGCCTATATCACGAGACTATTCCCTGGAAAGGCCAGAAGTAAGTGAAAAAATCAGGGCGTTTGTATTTGCAGAAGTTTCACAAATTATTTGAAGAGCAGGGTTTACACTACTGATGATGAATGTGAGGCAAGAGAGCAGGAGGACTGGAACCTGCAGAAGCTTAAGGCAGCCTGCAAGTCTGTAGAGCAGGAGGTAAGAGGCTCTGAATCATGAACATAGTCTGACAGGAATTTCAGATCCAGTCTTAAGAAACAGCATTGCCAGCGATGGGGACCTTGATGACTCCTAGAACTGCAAGACCAGCTTCAGGCAGCCAAAGACACCTGGAGATAAAACAGCATAAGTTAATGTTGACTCTGTCTAGGGCAGGGGTTGGCAACCTCTGGCACGCGGCTTGCCAGGGTAAGCACCCTGGTGGGCTGGGCCAGTTTGTTTACCTGCTGCGTCTGCAGGTTCATCCAATCATGGCTCCCACTGGCCACAGTTTGCCGCTCCAGGCCAATGGGGACTGCGGGAAGTGGCATGGGCTGAGAGATGTGCTGGCCGCGGCTTCCCACTGCCCCTATTGGCCTGGAGCGGTGAACAGCGGCCAGTGGGAGCCGCGATCAGCCGAACCTGCGGACGCGACAGGTAAACAAACTGGCCCGGCCCGCCAGGGTGCTTACCCTGGTGAGCCGCGTGCCAGAGGTTGCCGACCCCTGGTCTAGGGTGACCAGATGTCCCGATTTTATAGGGACGGTCCCGATATTTGGGGCTTTTTTTTATATGGGCTCCTATTACCCTCCCCAGCCCGTCCCAATTTTTCACACTTGCTATCTGGTCACCCTAACTCTGTCAGTGTTTACTCACACGCTAAGACACGGTATATTCCCAAAGAGTATCCTGAGTCATAGTGCTGCTGAAAAGCTGTGCCCCAATCTCCCTCCCTATCCAGCCCTGCCACAGTCACAAAGAGGGGCGTCCCTTAGATAAGGAGAGAAGCAAGTTACTACTTAGGGCTCACCTACCTCCCTCTTGCAAATGTTGGTCCTATTTAGTGGTAATTCTATTGTTTGCCACCTTGCATACATTTTTTTGTTCAGGGCATAATTCAGTGTTCCCACTATCTTCCCACTATTGAAGTTAAAATTGAAGGATTTAAAAAATAGTCTAGTGCCCTTCATTGTTAATATATGCTAGTGGTGGTCACAAGCTATTACAGAAAAAACAACTCTGAATAAAAGTGACTTTTAATATATATATTTCTGTGTAACTGTACAGTTTACACTTGTAGCCTTGTTAAAGGTTTGGAACATCCACTTTTTTTTAATTGATGCCTTCATGTTTTTTTCAAAAAGCATTTTAGTTCACCTTTAATCTTACATGTCTGTAGCTTTCTCAATCTTACCTAGATCATTTCTCAAATTGGTGTTACATTGTCCTTTTTTATTCCAAATAGATTTAAAAAAACCTTGCTAACGGTTTCCCTGTCTCTTCTGGGACCCTCCATCAGATGTGTACCTTCTGATCCTTTAGGTTTGTCATTCTTTAAATGTTCTAATTTCTAGGTCACCTCTTCTGGTATGATCCTATACCTTCCATGTCTGCTGTAAAATTTATGTCTCTTTCTGGCATCTGTTCCCTATCCTCCTTTGTGAACACTGAGGCAAATAATTCATTAAAAAATTTAGGAATGTCTACCAGTGCTGTCAATAAATTACTCTCACTGTCTCTGAGGCTTTATTGTCTCTTTCACTGATCACTTATTCTTTAAGTACTTAATTTTCTTATTAGTCTGTTTATTCTAACTTAATCCCCGTTTCTTCTCTCTCTTTCACTAGTGCAAGTCAGGAGTAACTGCATTAAAATGAATGGATTTACACTGGTGTAGGACTGATGTAAGCAAGGGAACGATCTTCACTGACATTTACTTTTTCCAGTCTTTCTTTCCTTTTGCCTTGCATACAGTTTTTCTTACTCTCTATATTTCATTCTGTAATTGTTCCAGTCCTCCATCTACTCCAAGTTACAGCAGTTTCCACTGGGCAGCACATTGTCCTGTTGCTCGCCTGAAGGTATAACTCTGTCCAAAGACATAATGGGTTTGATTCTCCACAGCTTTGCATCTTGTGCAGTCATTTAAAGCTGTGCATACTGTGTAAAATGCTAGTAAATCAGAATGGCAGCTTTTTATGCCCAGCTTGCTCAGGTGTAAATGAGTACAGGGTGCAAGTCAGTGGAGAGTCAGGACCAATGTCTCTATGCAACACTGCTAAGCTGGTGCACTTCCTCTCCCTCTCTAGTGCTGCTCAGAGTATGATGGGGAAATAATTATGTCCTCAAGCTTACGGGTTTGGTTTTGTTTTTACAAAAATTGCTATACTGTGGGTGCAATCCTCCACTTTCAGTTAAATGCGAGTGCAATAATGTGTGTGTGTGTGTGTGTGTGTGTGTATGGTTGTACCCATTTAGCTGATGACATCCACAAATCAGGTAGCTAGGGCTTTCTATGCAAAGAAGTTGCACCACTTTAACTAATGGTGTGACGTTAACCCAGTGTAGATAAACTAGTTTAACTTTGTGTGAGGGTACTTCTCTATCTGTTTAAGCTTGGCTTATAGCAGTTTAGGTTGCATGTAATTTATTGATTTAACTTTAAATAGATACAACTTTCTGTGTTGACCAGATCTAGATGTCTAAGTAGGTGCAACTGAGGATGTAATTATTTGCACTTGTAATTTTGTACCCACATCCCTGTAGGTACAACACAGGGCCAACAATATTGAAGGCCTGGTTGAGGCCCAGGTAAAATGGGAGCCTTAACTATTATCATTATTGACTTTATCTTTGCTATGATTCTTGTATTTGCATACATACATCTTAGAAATACCCACGAGTACCTCATTATTCTCAGTTATTTCCATATTTACTGTGTTTTGTTTTCTCCAACATTTTTTCCTTTTTTCTCTCCCTAGGTTTCCTGTTGTGTGTTGCTGTCTTGTCCACCCATCTGCTTCTTTTAGCTGCTTCTTTCCTCATTTCTGACAGTGTCTGCATATGCTCCTCATACATCTGTCTTCTCTCCTATACACCAGTTTGAACCCTCCCTCATGTTTCTATCTATCCTCTTAGCAGCTGGTAAATCACTGCCTATTCTCACAGTCACCTTTTCAGAAAGTTGAAATGAACTCTCTGCTACAAGCTAATGTAACTTTGGGTAGGCTGGAGTGAAACTACTGTAGACAACAATTATTATTACACTCACTGATGCAAAACCCCTGTATATTATGAAAGAGTATCTTGTTATGCAGACACTCATGGAGAAAGAGTTAGGGCTGATGAAGGAACCTTAACTTTGAATTTTGGACAATTAAAATCTCACCCTTAATGTTGCATTAATGTAATTATTTGCATTTTCTAAACCTTTAGGTGAGACTTGACCATATTATTTATAATAATTATATTACATATTCAACCATTTACAATACCCCTAGAATGAATTTCACTATTACTCACATGCAGTAAGACCATGAGCAACACATAATCACTTAGCAATAGGAAAAGTCCATTGAGTCTTATCCAGCCCAGCATGGCTGTCCTTTTCTCTTCGGTCTTAGTCCCATATCCTCAAAGATACTTAGGCACCTATCTCCCATTGAGATCCCTTTGAGCATCTGGCCATTACTCTTTCTTTCTCTGGAAATAAGTCTAGTTGTCTCTTGAACTCATGTATACTCTTTGCTTCAATCACCTTCCTTAGTAACTTATTTCCTATTTATTACCCTTCATGTGACATAATGCTGCCTGAATTACCTCTTTGTAACTAGGAAGCAACTCCCCTCTCACACTGGTTTAACACTGCTGTAATGCCATGGACTCATACCTATTTAATGGCATGCAGAATCTGGACCCCAGTTTCCTAAATTTTGGCTTTTACTTCTTATTGCACTTACTTAACTCTATCAGAAGTACATTTGATGTGTTATGAAATCAGATCCTGGTCCCCAGCCCAGAGGCTAAATGAAAGCATAACAGAGAAAACATATTAAAACAAGACCCTAGAAACATGTTAAAAAGCTTACTGGGGTCTCCCCAACTCCAATTTTGGGCTCTGGAAGGTCCTTCAAAATCCACAACGGGGTTTTCCCTGTAGTTACAAGTTCATTACTGCCTCAGATTCAGAACCAGAACCCAGACTGGGCAGATCAGCCTGTTTCTTTCTAGAACTTGGGCCTTTGATCTCCAACCTTCGGGAACTAGTAATCAGCAGGCAATGACCCACTCCTCTGGGTGTAACTTTGAAAGTCTGGGTTTTTGCATAACAAGAAGTGGGGAATTTGCCTTATTCTGCTGACATATTCCCCAAGAAATCCACTTCACACTTATCGACTTAAATGTCCATTCAGGTCCGGCACAGTTTCAATATAGTCCTTCAACCTCCCAGGCCTCACATCTCCCCGCTAGCAAGGTTATAATAATACAGTAATTAAGGCTGTGAGTCTGTCACAGAGGTCACGGATTCCGTGACTTTCTGGGACCTCTGTGACTTCTGCAGCCAGCAGGTGTGACTGACCTCAGGGCCGTCCGAACAGCTCGGATGTTTTCTGACTCACTGAAGGCCCCTGACAGAGCTAATGATGAAGCAGAAGGAGGATGACACAGACATGGCAGATTTGAACTGGATGATATGCTCATGACACTTGCTGTAGCCCGTGCTTCCCCCTATATAGACTTGCGCTTCTGGAGCAGAACCACAAGCACAGACTGGTGGTATCACATCATCATGCAGATCTGGGATGACCAGGAGTGGGTGTAGAACTTTCACTTTCTGGAGCTTTGGAAGCAGCTTATCCTGGGCCTCCAGCATAAAGACACACCCATGAGGGTGGCCATGCTGATCCATAAGCGTTTGCTATAACCCTTGGAAGCTGGCTATCTCAGACTGCTACAGGTCTGTTGCCAACCTGTTTGGTGCTGGAAAGGTGACTGCGGGTAAAGTGGTGGCAAAGGTTTCTGAGGCAATCAGGTGTGTGGTTTACCCCAAGGTGGCAGGCATAAGAATATAAGAATGGCCATACTGGGTCAGACCAAAGGTCCATCCAGCCCAGTATCCTGTCTACCGACAGTGACCAATGCCAGGTGTCCCAGAGGGAGTGAACCTAACAGGTAATGATCAAGTGATCTCTCTCCTGCCATCTATCTCCACCCTCTGACAAACAGAGGCTAGGGACACCAATCCTTACCCATCCTGGCTAATAGCCAGTAATGGACTTAACCTCCATGAATTTATCCAGTTCTCTTTTATCTAGTTCTCAGGCAAGGAGTTCCACAGGTTGACTGTGAGCTGTGTGAAGAAGAACTTCCTTTTATTTGTTTTAAACCTGCTGCTCATTAATTTCATTTGGTGGCCCCTAGTTCTTATATTATGGGAACAAGTAAATAAATTTTCCTTATTCACTTTCTCCGCACCACTCACGATTTTATATACCTCTATCATATCCCCCCTTAGTCTCCTCTTTTCCAAGCTGAAAAGTCCTAGCCTCTTTAATCTCTCCTCATATGGGACCCGTTCCAAACCCCTAATCATTTTAGTTGCCCTTCTCTGAACCTTTTCTAATGCCAGTATATCTTTCTTTTTTGAGATGAGGAGTACATCTGTACGCAGTAATCAAGATGTGGGTGTACCATGGATTTATATAAGGGCAATAAGATATTCTCCATCTTACTCTCTATCCCATTTTTAATTATTCCTAACATCTTGTTTGCTTTTCTGACTGCTGCTGCACACTGCGTGGATGTCTTCAGAGAATTATCCACGATGACTCCAAGATCTCTTTCTTGATTAGTTTTAGCTAAATTAGCCCCCATCATATTGTACCGGTATGTATAGTTGGGGTTATTTTTTCCAATGTGCATTACTTTACATTTATCCACATTAAATTTCAATTGCCTTTTTGTTGCCCAATCACATAGTTTTGTGAGATCTTTTTGAAGTTCTTCACCGTCTAAGTACACTATGTCTACTGGATCCCCCTTGTCCATATGTTTGTTGACTCCTTCAAAGAACTCTAATAGATTTGTAATACCTGATTTCCCTTTACAGAAACCATGTTACGTTGACTTTTGACATAAAAGATATTCCTGAGGTAATTGCTGGCTTTGAGAGAATGGGTCAGAATTGTGAAGCCGAAGGTGAGGCATGTCTCCCGAATGGACCTATGACAGTGAGGGGCCACTGAAGCAGTGCACTCAGCCAGAAAGTGCACCTACCACAGCTGGAGTTGGATGCACCCAGGCAACAGAAATCAGGAATGCTTTCTGCTTTCACATTATGGACTTATTTGGGCCAATGGCACAGGAAGAATAATACTTTCAGGAATGTGCTTGGGGGGCGGGGCATTGATTGATTGTGCTGGGGGCAACTGACTGCCATGAATCATATATTTGAATGACAGAACTGTTTATGAAATGGTTGGGGGCAGGAACAGTATGGATTGATGTAAATAACTGTTATATGAACTGATGTATATAGCAGTACTGAGACGTGGGTTTTGCATACAACTGCTCAGTTGTCCCTGATCATGTATCTCCCTTTATTATTTGAAATATACAGCATATGATGTGTTGCAGTGCTGGCAATAACAATTCTTTATAAAATAAAAACCTTTATTTTTACAGATTTATTGAAAAAATACAATATTAAACCATTGCCTGGCAGGTCAGCTGCCATTAGCACACGGAAACACCAACACCACCAAAAGCTTTAAAAGTAACCAACAAAGAGATTACACAAGTGCAAACAGTGAAACTATGTACAAGACTCCCTCAACTATTGCATGTTCCCTGGCCTCCCGCTCTCTTTTCCCCTCCTTCCATGTTTGTCATGCACGTGGCATCAGGGAGGAGGGTGGAGGCCTCCACATGGGATGGGTTCAACATTGAAGACTGCATGGGGCTCATTTGCTCTATCCAGCTGCTCAGAGGGGCCAACTGCATGGCCACCCAGCCATGGAGTTGTCCCAGCTGATCCTGGAATGAAAGCCAGGGTACTTTGGAGGTGATGCGGCTCATGGTGCAGGCTGCATTCTTGTGAATATTAGAGTCAGCAGCTTCTCAAAGAGTTCTCTCTTTTGTATTCTATTATTGTCCCTTAATTGCTGTTCCTGTCCCAGGAGCTGTTAAGCAAGTGCCTGCTCCCACACTGACACCGCTACCCTGTCCTCAAGCTGCAAAGCTGGCTAGAGCCTTTCCGCATCCTCTTGGCATGTCTTTCATGTTGCTGCAAGTCCTTTTTCATTTGGTACTTGACCAGATTGTTGGCCCTGTCCAGAACTTCAACATGGAAATATTTCCTCTTGGTATGGTGAGCCAGGCTTCTGCAGTCTGGGCAAGCTGTCAGACCAGGGGTGGGACCTTTCTACTGTGTCCTGGAAAGTCTTATATATGTACCTCTCTGTCTCCCTTAGCTCCTCCAGTTCAGCCACTCTGGTCTCCAAAGCCCGTACACACTCTCTGAGGCCAGGATCCCCTTGCACTGAATGCACACATACGCTACTTGCCCATAGGGAAGGTAATCATACGCGCTGCATTGGGTGCAATAAACTGGACTCTGTTTCTGGACTTCTGCCTGCATTCTCTTTTTATTCATGTAGTTCATTTCTTTGGCCTGGTCTACACTAGGACTTTAATTCGAATTTAATAGCGTTAATTCGAATTAACCGTGCACCCGTCCACACCAGGAAGCCATTTAATTCGACATAGAGGGCTCTTTAGTTCGAATTCTGTACTCCTCCCCGACGAGGGGAGTAGCGCTAAATTCGACATGGCTATGTCGAATTAGGCTAGGTGTGGATGCAAATCGAACTTAGTAGCTCCGGGAGCTATCCCACAGTGCACCACTCTGTTGACGCTCTGGACAGCAGTCCGAGCTTGGATTTTCTGACCAGCCACACAGGAAAAGCCCCGGGAAAAATTGAATTCCTTTTCCTGTCTGGACAGTTTGAATCTCATTTCGTGGTTGGACATCGGGGCAAGCTCAGCAGCACCGGCAGCAATGCTGAGCTCTCCAGCAAAGGAGTTCATGTAATCTCTGAATAGAAAGAGGGACCCAGCATAGACTGACCGGGAAGTCTTGGATCTGATTGGTGTGTGGGGCGAGGAGTCTGTGCTTTCGGAGCTGCGCTCCAAAAAAACGGAATGCAAAAACCTACGAGAAGGTCTCCAAAGCCATGACAGACAGAGGATACAGCCGGGATACAACGCAGTGCCGCGTGAAAATCAAGGACCCGAGACAAGGCTACCAAAAGATCAAAGCGGCAAAGGGACGCTCCGGATCCCAGCCCCAGACATGCCGCTTCTACGAGGCACTGCATTCCATTCTAGGTGCGGCCGCCACCACTACCCCACCACTGACCATGCACTCTGACGATGGGATAGTGTCAACGGCCGGTTCCTCGGAGATGTTCGCGGATGGGGAAGATGAGGAATCAGATGAGGAGGACGAGGCAGTCGACAGCGCTTACAACGCTGATTTCCCCGACAGCCATGATGTCTTCATCACCCTCACAGAGATCCCCTACCAACCCTCCCCGGCCGTTAACCCGGACCCTGAATCAGGGGAAGGAGCAGTCAGTAAGTGCTTTAAACATGTAAACTTTTATTCTTAATAGAACAGGAATCTGAAGTATGTGAAAAGGAGGTCTCTATATATATGGGGATAGAACAGAAATCATCCTGGGAGATCTCCACGAAGCTCTCCAGGAGGGAATCGAAAAGCCTCCGCAGGAGGTTCCTGGGGAGAGCTGCCTTACTGGGTGCTCCGTGGTAGCACACCTTTCCGCGCCAGGCTTTCATGAGGTACTCAGGGAGCATTGCCTCCCCGAGCACGGCTGCATAGGCCCCTGGTTTGTGCTGGCTTTCACACAGCATGCGCTCTCTATCTCCTTCAGTGACCCTCCTCAGGGCGATCTCGCTCGGCGACTCCTGCATCTAATTAGGGAAATTACCATAATGTTACGCCTCGTCCAAAGTATTTTTAAAAAATCTCCGGACAGACGGCGTAGCAGGGACTCAGCACGCTGCTGCGTGACAAGCGTAACGGAAAGCCAAAGAATCAAATGGACGCTCATGGAGGGAGGGGGGACTGAGGACGCAAGGTATCCCACAGTTCCTGCAGTCTCCGAAAATACCTGTACGGCATTCTTTGCTGATCTCCCAATACCTGTACGGTCAAACACATTGTCCGCGGCGGTTCAGGGCATAGCTTGTCAATGTACCTCCCTCCCCCACCCCCAGAAGGAAAAGGAAAAAAAATCGTCTCTTGACTCTTTTAAATGTCACCCTATGTGTACTGAATGCTGCTGGTAGACGCGATGCTGCGGCACTGTACTGTAGCATCCTTCCCCCCACGCCCAGGGGTGGCTGACGGTGCAATATGACTGATATCTGTCGTCATCATCATCAGCCTTGCTGTAGATGGTGTAGTGCAATATGACTGGTACCCATCCTCGTCATCAGCCCATAAGTAGACGGCCTGCTAACCGTCTTCATCATAGCAACAGGGGGCTGAGCTCCATCAGCCCCCGCCCTTCATGTGTAAAGAAAAGATTCTGTACTGCCTGGACTGTCATAGCAGCAGGATGCTGTTTTCCTCTCCCACCACACTGCTTAATGTCCTGTCTGGACAATCATAGCAGCTGGAGGCTGCCTTCCCCTCATTTCATTTCAGTAACAAGTCACTGTTTCTTATTCCTGCATTCTTTATTACTTCAGCACACAAATCAGGGGACACTGCAATGGTAGCCCGGGAAGGCTGGGGGAGGAGGGAAGCAACAGGTGGGGTTGTTGCAGGAGCACCCCCTGTGAATACCATGCAGCTCATCATTCCTGCATAATCTGACACGGAGCGGCTGTGCTCTCTGGTTCTCTGAAATGCTGGATCTCTACTACACTAGCCCCATCTTCTATGCCGGAATTATTCTATTTTTAGATACCATAAAGAAGGGATTGACTCGGGGAGTCATTCCCAGTTTTGTCTTTTGCGCCCCCAGCTGATCTCAGCCAGGGGCACCTATGACAGCAGCAGAAGGTATAATGCAATACGGCTGGTAACCATCATCACCTTGCCAATTTACAATGGCATGGTAGATGGTACAATATGGCTGATAACCATCTCTGCTGTCATGCAAAAGCAAATTAATGCTGCTGTGTAGCGCTGCTGAATCACCTCTGTCCGCGGCATCTAGTACACATACGGTGACAGTGACAAAAGGCAAAACAGGCTTCATGGTTGCCACGCTATGGCGTCTGCCAGGGTAATCCAGGGAAAACGGGCTCGAAATGATTGTCTGCCGTTGCTTTCCCGGAGGAAGGAATGAGTGACTACATGTACCCAGAACCACCCGCGACAATGAAATTTGCCCCATCAGGCATTGGGATCTCAACCCGGAATTCCAAGGGTCGGGGAACACTGCGATTGGGTGGAACAGGGGCAGAGTTTATGCTTTCCGGATTGCCTGCAGCAGGAGTGCGCACGAGATAGGTGCTGTGCATGCTCTTGTTCACAGACACAGACTAGACTGTGTTCATTGTTCGCAAAAATGTATCTTTGCAAGGAATTCACTCCCTTTTTCCCATCACACAGCTTTGACTGTCTCCAGACCTGCCACAGCATCCCCCTCACAGAGGCTGGCAAAGATTAGGCGGTGAAAGAAAAAGACACGGGACGAGATGTTCGCTGAACTTATGGGCTGCTCCCGAGCCGAGGCGGACCAGCAGAGCCAGTGAAGGGAGACCCTTTCTCTGTACCAGCGCTCACACAGAGAACGGGAGGAGAGTGGCGTGAGGAAGACAAGCAGGCGACTCAAATGCTGCTTGGACTAATGAGGGAGCAAACGGACACGCTCCGGCACCTTGTGCATGTTCTGCAGGACCGCAGGCAGGAGGACAGAGCCCCCCTGCAGTGTATCTGCAACCGCCCTCCCCCGCCACAAAGTCCCATACCCCCCTCACCCAAAATAACCAGAAGGAGGGGCTCCAGGGGCCGTGAAAACTGTCACTGCACCCCAGCAGAGTGCTCAAGTACCCAAAAGCTCTCATTGATAATAAAAAATACTTTTCTGTTAATTACTGTTTCCGTCATGTTCTTTTAGAGGAGACTGTGTTTGAAGGGGGGGAAGGGGGTTGGTAATTGGACAGGACAATCACCTTTACCAGGGTACAGACACGGGGGCAGGATCAGCAGCAGGTCACACACACAGTGCAGTCAGTAGGCACCCTGGTCGGTATGGGAGGTGGTTTGCAGGTGTGTGGGTGGGGGGGGGGGTACGTGACTTTGTAGCGGGGGAGGGGGTTACAGATCTCATGCAACAGTCCCTGTCCTGGACCACAGAGCCACGCAGCAGAGAAATCTGTATCCATCCTCCCCCACCACAAGGCCACATAGCCCCCGCACACAGAGTCCAAAAAGGGAGGGATGGCAGGCTCCGTTGAAACAACCAGTCCGGCACTGCCGACCGCTCTGGGAGCAGGAGCCTGTCATTCCTCGAGTTTAGAGGCGGTCTTTACATCACCGCACACCCTACCCAGCACAGTCCGCGTCCCAGTTTCAACCCTTTAACGCAAAGTCATCAATAAAGAAACCTTTGTAAAGTTACAGTGGAACATGTATTTTATTTTTAAACGTGTGTTGGAAGTGGGGGAAGCGGGGTGGATGGGGTATGTAACTGCAGATGCTAGTCAACAGTAACTTGGTAAAGAAACAGGGGCAGGTTCAGCTTCTCTGTAAAGAAACTGAACAGTCACAGGTCACGCTGCTCGCTGCTCGCTGGTACTTGAAGAGTTCCTTGTCGCTGTGCAAGGCACCTGCATAGGGCTTCATGAGCCAGGGCATTAGCGGGTAGGCTGGGTCCCCGAGGATCACTATAGGCATCTGCACATCCCCAAGAGTTATTTTGTGGTCCGGGAAGAAACTACCTTCCTGCAGGCGTCTAAACAGACCAGAGTTCCTGAAAACACACGCGTCATGAACTTTGCCTGGCCACCCGACGTTGATGTTGGTAAAACGTCCCCCATGGTCCACCAGTGCTCGCAGCACCATTGAAAAGTAGCTCTATTTCTCAGCAGCTGACTGTGGAAGAGGTGGACAATAATGTGCGAGGAGTTGACAACGACCATAACTGCAGCGGGCTTCGTGCTCGCAGTGCTGTGGCGCCCGCACTGTCACTGAGCAGAAAAGTGCACGAACAGATTGCCCGCAGGCGATTTCAGGGAGGGAGGGAGGGCGTGATTGATGGTTCAATGATGACAGTTATCCAAAACCACCCTCGACACATTTTTCCCCCAGCATGCATTGGGGGGAAATCCCAGAATTCCAATGGGCAGTGGGGAGTGCGGGAACTGTGGGATAGCTTCCCACAGTGCACCGCTTCCAAATTCGACGCTGGCCCCGTTACTGTGGACTCACATAGTCGAATTAGTGTATTTAGTGTGGATACACAAATTCGACTTTATAAGGTCGATTCCACAAATTCGACTTAAGTTGATTCGAAATAGTCTTGTAGTGTAGACATACCCTTTGATGATGTTTTGTTTTTATTAGGGGGTGTTTTGGGCTTTAGGTTTAAAGAATGTTAAATGTATCTAGCCCCCCCCCCCCACACACACACACTCCCCCTCTAAACTCCCTCACAAAACTCCCCTGTTACTTGCTCCTGTTTGCTAGCCTCTGTGCTGTTGAGGATGACAGTCTCAGGGAAGAAAGACATCCAACTGGAGCAGAGGGAAATGATCCCATAGTTGGGACTCTCCTTCCAGATGGTGTTATGGTATCCTCTAATACTGAGGATACTTCTCCAGTGGAGGCAACTCCAGTTATTAGGAAGAGATAAGTAACAGTTATGGGGATTTCATCATTAGCAACATAGAAAGCTGGGTTTGCGATGACCGGGAGAACAGCATAGTGACTTGCCTGCCTGGTGCGAAGGTTGCAGATCTCTAGAGACATCTAGATAGACTTATGTGTAGTGCTGGGGAGGAACCGGTGGTCATGGTACATGAAGGTACCAATGACATAGGGAAGGATAAAAGAGAGGTCCTAGAAATCAAATTTAGGCTGCTAGGTAAGAGATTGAAGTCCAGGACCTCAATGTCAGCATTCTCTGAAATGCTTTCAGTTCCATGCACAGGGTCAGTTAGACAGGCAGAACTGTAGGGTCTCAAAGTATGGATGAGACAATGGTGTAGGGAGGAGGGGTTTAGATTTATTAGGCTTAGAGCTTCCCTACAACTTCCAGTGCAGCCTGTTAGGACTGAATGCAAACACACAGAACTCCCAGACTAATAATTTGTCACTCATGGAATGCATGAACTATTTTTTAACAGAAATGGACTACATTTGAACCTCTTCCCTGCTCCCCTAAACTCACCCCCATGCAATACAGTCTTTTCAGACACCTCATTATGCAGTTGGGTTGGTACTGAGCAGCGTATGTAGAGGGAAAGTAATACAAGGTTCTTATTTTAACAAAATAGAATGTTCTAGCAAAAACATGCACCTTCCCAGTAACAATTCACATTTAGATGCACATTTTACTGTTTGCATTTCCTGATGTCCATTTTGAATTCCATGGAGGGGAGGGGAGGCAGGACACCATGGCACTGGTATGGAATCAGACATTAATGGATACACGCTGACCCTTTGTATTGGTTCATATTGTTACCCCAAGGGGAGTACAGTAACGCTTCAGAGAGAAAATACTAGAAAAATGGTAGGGGGAAAGATAGAAAAGGAAAGCTCCTTTTCTCAGAAGAGCAGACTCGGCTCCCTTCCGTGTCTGTCACTGGTGGATTTAGCTTACAATAAGGGTGTCCCTCCCTCCCTGTGTGATATAATAAAAATAAAGAGAGACAAAGTAATATGGTGCAAACAAAGGTAAGTATATTAAGGGCAAAAGTACAGAAAACTGGGAAAAATGGGTGGGGGGAGAAACACAAATTTAACCATACAGTGATTCAGTGACTGGCTTTAGGAGCTTGAAGCTCAGACCCACAAAACCTCCCTTGGCATTTAGAAAACAATAAAAGAAACCCCAATACAGAAACCTTTCCTATGATTTAGGTGCAGTGAACACAGGGTGCAGGTGCAAAGCCCAGGATCTTCTACTCTCCAGCTGATGTAGAGCCTTTGAGGAGGACTACTGGGGAGTCCTGATGACTGTTGGACTTTGTCGCAGGCGGAGAGACCCTCTGGGAAGATGGACACCAGGAAAGCAGGACCCTCCACAAGTAAAATGGATTCAGTTCTCTGTGACAAGGATCGTGATGACAGGCCTTTCCTTCCTCAACCTTGCTGCAGGATAGATGGTACTCTTCTCTCTAGCTCTGGAGTGTTAGGAAGACCTGACCGTGCACGCGCTGCCGTTGGAATGGACAGCCCCACGCAGGCACTGAGCAGGCTCTTATATAGCCTTTTTGGCGGGAAAACTGGTTCTGTCTGGTTTGAGCCAGAGGACTCCAGTGTCTAAGTTGTAAACAAGTTTGCTTACAAGGATGGAGTCCAAAGGTCATAGTTCATATACTCCATATTAAATTCTATTAAAGCTAGTGATTCACTTAACATTACCTTAGAAATACATTATTAAAACAACTAATGGAACATATTAAACAACACCAACATTACTTATTTCTTTATACCTAACAATAGAGTGGAAATCCCTCCCATTCCTATCTTAATAAAAACTAAAATGGAGCCAGAAACTTACTAGGCTCCCTCTTCCCTTTCTGCTTGTAGTTCTGTGGCAGGCTGTTCCTCTGGAGGCGCATCAAAAAGCTTCTCCAAGTGCAGTCTCAGGATGTGCTGCAACTACTCCTGCGGCATAGCCTCCTCTGGGACTTGTTTCATCAGCAGAGTCACTTCATTTGCCTCATTCAACACCTGCTGTGGGCTCCCATCAATTCCTATGCTGGCTTCTGGGGCCAGCAAGTTGCCATCCCAGCTGACCATGTATGTCATCATGCACTGCCAGTGGCTCAGTGCTCAGTGCAGTCCCCAGCACCCAGTCAAACTCATCATAAAATGGGCACAATGTCAGAGAGTTGCCAGAGGTGCCATTCTGGTCCCTGGTTTTCCAGTATTCGGTCCCAAGCCACATAATCATTTCCCTGCATTTGTCACAGGCCCGATAAATATCCAGCACTGCCAGCTTCTTTGCTATTTGCTGGCATGAGCAGTCATACCTGGTATTCTTATTAAAATCAATTGTTTTGTTAGCCTTGCACCAGAGATTAACCAAAATCTGTCTGTGTTCCCATGATCGCGATGCAGCATGTTTTGTAGGGAATGTTTACTGGTCAGTATCCATTGCAAATGCAATGGGTGTCCTAAAATGTGTTTGCAGCCTGGCGGTCAGAATAAAATGGAAGGGTTAAATGCCAAGCTGTTGCACTAGAACATGCTTCCATTTCCCTCAAGTTGATTGGCAATTCTTGGGAGAGAGAGGACAAAAAATATTCTTTTGGGATATTTTTGAGGCCAAGGACCAAGTTCAGGGAAGAGGGCTGTGTCTGCACTGCAAAATGATAAGGCTCTAACCATGGGTCCTGCCATGAATCAGGCTTGTACTCTCCAGCCTCATGGGGTACATAACCCTGGGTCTTGGTCCAAGCCTGAGAGATTTTTGTGTAGATGGAAGTGGGGTTAGGGCTTGAGACTGAATCTGAGCCCAGCATAAACATACCCTTAGGGTCTTCTATAGTGCCCATTGTGATAGTATATAAGCACTGCTCAGATAAATTAGATCTTCATTGTGAGATCCCTAGCTGACTCCAGGAATTTTCTGCTCTTCTAATTCCTGAATAAGGGAATTATAGGAAATGTATCTATATAATCATCATGCCAGTTAAGGTGGAAATGCTTTGTCAACAAGGAGGATCTTGCAACATTCCCTGGAAGTGGTAACTCTGTCCTAATCTGTTTTCCAGAAATTAATTCCAACTGATGCTTTATCTCTGGTTCTTAGGTGCTTCATTCAGGGTTTTGTAAACAGCAGCATCCCAAAGGAGCACAGTTGTGTTGGGAGTTATGAATGGAGCTATGGCCACTGACATAACTGATTCCTAACCTTCTGATGGTATTTCTGCTTTTAACACAGATGCCTTTATCTCTGGTTGCTTTGTGCTGTCCCAATGTGTGTCTTTCCCCCGCTCCCCTTCACCTTCCCCTCTGTCTGAAAAAAGGACATGGAACTAACTATCTGCTTGAATTACAGTGGTTCATATCTGCCAAGATGATAAGTGGTGCTTTCCGAGAGGATTAAAATAGTAAACCTGATTGGCATCATCTAGAACCACTACACATAAAACAAACATAAGTATGGTTACTTACCCACCTGCCCAACAAACACAACCCTGTCAGGGAATCTGGTACAATGTAGTTGTCTCCCAACCGGGTTCCAACATGGTTCTCCAATCTGTAGTGTGGATTTAACATTAATAATGTTTTGTAACCAGGTTAAAACCTTAGAGAAAGAAGCAAATATAAAGCTTATAATATCTGACAACAGCTATTCAAGTTATTCATTGCCCAGTGATGTCACATCTTATATGATACAGAGCATGGACATTTTTATTTATGCACTAATTTTATTCTCTGCGCTACAAGAATCAGATTGTATTTAAAGCAGAACATTTTTGAGCCAAATTTTCTTTCACAGTTAAATTAAGGAAAAGCAACTTAGCATATGTAGCAGAGAGGGAGAAAGGCTGGGGATGGCTTTAGGTGAAAATGTTAAGTGGGGCACTCCAGTGTGCCTTAAATAAAGGTAATTTTTGAAACTACTATCCTACTTCTGTCTAGTGAAGCTGCTGGGCTGTCCAATTAAAAATGGGGACATTTTCTGGGAATGGGAATGGTGTGGGTGTCACTTCCAAGTCTCTTACTGGAATATGCATTCAAGTCTATGTCATCAGCACAGGGATCTCCTGCCTAGATATTTTAGAGTGGATTCTCTTCCAAAACTGGTGTGAAATAGAAGTAATTTCATGGAAGCCAATAGAATTACACTGCTGTAAAACTGGTATAAGTGATAGGAGAATTGGGCCCACCATCCACTATTCTATAACATTAACTGCTGTGAATGGCACCCAGAACTGAGTTGAAGGTAAATGCATTTTATTCTGATTTAATTTTCTTATATTTCTGAGCGGGACAGTGCTCCAAGTGCCCAGATGCCAGAACTGCTATTGAGAAAGACTCTTTGATGTGAAAGGAAAGACGAGGTGCTATGAGAGAGCAGAAAAGAGAACAAGCTAATGCAGTTGTAGAGAGACAGAAAAAGAGAATAGCATGTTGAATAAAGCTAGAGATGTGATGAAGAAGACAGTAAATAATAAAATTTTGCTCTTCTGCAACCTTCAAAACACTTTGCAAATTGAGCATCCCAACTTATTTATCTCTGTGAAGTAAATAATTATTAATACTCAATCTTATAGGTGGCATCTTGAAGTCCAGAAAGGATAAGAGACATGCCTAAGGTCACCCAGCAAGGCAGTGGTAAAGCTGGGAAAAGGTCCCAGTAGTCTTGATTCCAAGTCCTCTGCTCTTAATACAACATGCTCCCACTCAAGGGCAAGGAGTTTTAAGGTGACAAAAAGGGGAAGATACTGAATGATGCAATGTGATACAGAAGGAAAGCAGCATTTAATTAGACTTCCCAAGTTCATTTTGGGTTTTCTAACTCAGCATTATAACTATGTTCCCCTCAGTGCATGTTCATAACTCCCAACGTTAAAGATATTTCTTGACACACATAAAGAATAAGAATAGTGTATCCTCCAACTTTTCCACTATTACTTCATCTCAGAAAGCATTGGTTAGAGCAAAGCACAAGAAACTAGGACTCTGGAGTTCTAGCCAGAGGCAATTCATTTCACCTTTCTATACCCTCAGATTATATGTATATATAGTCTTTATTCTACATATAATGTTAGGTATTATAATTATATATTAAAAATAATAACAAATGCTTACTGAATTTTACAAGGGTATTTTGAAGATATCAATTAATCTCTGCTTTGAGGTTTTCAGATGATAGACACCATATAAGTAGAAATTTTTATTTAAGTGGCATCTTGATAGAGGTATATAAAATCATGAGTGATGTTGAGAAAGTGGATAAGGAAAAGTTATTTACTTGTTCCCATAATACAAGAACAAGGGGTCACCAAATGAAATTAATAGGCAGCCGGTTTAAAACAAATAAAAGGAAGTTCTTCTTCACACAGCGCACAGTCAACTTGTGGAACTCCTTACCTGAGGAAGTTGTGAAGGCTAGGACTATAACAGTGTTTAAAAGAAAACTGGATAAATTCATGGTGGTGAAGTCCATAAATGGCTATTAGCCAGGATGGGTAAAGAATGGTGTCCCTAGCCTCTGTTTGTCAGAGGATGGAGATGGATAGCAGGAGAGAGATCACTTGATCATTGCCTGTTAGGTTCACTCCCTCTGGGGCACCTGGCATTGGCCACTGTCGGTAGACAGATACTGGGCTAGATGGACCTTTGGTCTGATCCGGTATGGCCGTTCTTATGTTCTTCTTATGTTCTAAGTACAGCAAACATAAAATGGCAAAATCAATGTCTAATTTTTTTTCTTGACTTGTAATGTAAAATATAAATGATAAGTCAAATGGGAAAGAAAGCTACATCTGCCAGCTGCCTTAGCCGACAAAAAAAATTCTCTCATCTCTCTTATTTCTCAGCAGACAATTATGAATGGGAGAAAAGTAGCATATGTCAGATATGTTGCATGGCTCTATTTAAAATTAAATTTTGTGGGTAAGGATACAGGAGTTATAATGAACAAGTAACTGAACATGAGCTCCTAGTGTGATGCTGTGGAAACAAAGGGTTAATGAGATCCTTGGGATGTATAAACAGGGGAGTAGTATGTAAAGGAGAGAGGTAATTTTACCTCTGTATACAGCGTTGGTGAGACCAATACTATTATTATTCTTATTTTATTATTTGCATTACTATCGTACCTAGGAGCCTTGGCCATACACTAAGACGCTATTGTACTAAGCACTGTACAGACACAGAACAAAAATGACAGCCCCTGCCCCAAAGAGACTGCTATATAAGCATAACATGAGAGACACAAATGGATACAAACAGACAGGAGAGTACCAGGAAACAACGAGACAATATTGGTTAGTATCTCAGGCAATTGTCTCAGCACACCAGCAGCCTAACTGTTGTCAAGTTACTAGAATACTTGCACACAGTTCTGGTGTCCACATTTTTAAAAGGCTGTTGAAAAATTGGAGTGGGTCCAGAAAAGAACCACAAAAACTATTTGAAGGCTGGAGAAAATGCCTTAGAATGAGAAACATAATGAGCTTGATCAGTTTAGCTTATTAAAAAAAAAACTGAGACTTGATTACAGTCTATAATTACCTTAACAGGGAGAAAATACCAAGTACTAAAGAGCTCTTTAATCTACTAGAGAAAGCTTTAACAAGAACCAGTGGTTGGAAGCTGAAGTCAGACACATTCAAATTAGAAATCAGGCACAATTTTTTAACAGTGAGGGTGATCAACCAGTGAAATAAACTACCTAGAGTAAGGGTGTCATCAAATCAATGACTGGATGCCTTTTGGAAGGTATACTTTGGCCAAACACAAGTCTTCGGGCTCAATACAGGAAGTAAGTGTGTGAAAAATTAACAGCATGTGATATAAGGAGTTCAACTAGATGATCTAATGGTCCTTTCTGGCCTTAAAATCTATTAATTTACTTCCAATGCATAATTTCAAAAAAGTGTAAAATAAAAGGCGAGATGCAGCCACCCACTATATGGAGAAACTATTGATAAAACCATCAATTTACTTATATGAATTACATCAACTGACATATGGCATGGATCACAGAATCACATCAACAATTATATCAAGCTGTTAACTCTTAATTGATTCATTCTTAAGAATGAAAAATTAAAAAAGCAGAAACACCATCCAACACTTAAACAATCTGTCTTACTTATGTGAAAATTATCTATCCCTTTTTATCTTCTATTAGTTTTTTAAGAAGCAGTATTGTCAGTCAGAGGCAAAAAACAGTTATTGCTTAGTAAACTAGATTGTATTGCAAATGTGTAAAAAATAATATCTTCTGAAATCCAAAGTACAAATCAAAAAGATAAAGAGAGTACCAGCTAAGACCCTGATCCTGACAACAATTAAGCATGTGCACAATATTTATGCCAGTGAGTTCTCCCATTGACATCAATAGGTCTATTCACATTGACTTATGTATATAAATGTTGGTAGGGTCAAGGCCTAAGTAATGAATAAACCTATTCATGCCATCAGAATATGTGCTCATGCAGGATGCATTGGCACAGGGAACTGGTAACAGAACTCAAAGCTTTCCCTTCAAAGACTCCCAGCTTTAATGTATCCTACCCTGATGGTAACCGAAATGCTTGGCTATTTGGTAGACCAAGAGAAATAAATTTTCAGTCTAGTTCAGAAAACAACCATTATTTCCAGCAGCAGCAAAGAATCCAAGTCTTGAATGGGTATAGACAGTGAACTATCTACTTACCACAAGAGATGGTCTTTCACAGTTGAGTCATATTAATATGGAAGTGTTTTGAAAGATGGTGGAACGCTTCTTCAGAAACAAATATGTCTGCCATACAAGGAACACATTAAGCTGCAAATGAAGGAATGTGATGTGACTGCCCTCAAAATATGTTACTGTCACAATATAGAGGGATCAGGGAGACAATGCCTAGCCCTGAGCACAATACGCAAATGAAAGAGGCATTGTTGGGTAGCAATGTGCTTCATTAAATTTTTATTCCAAGAGTACAAAACCTACTAAGGGTCAGATTCTTATATCAGTTACACCAATGTAACTGTTCTGGCTTTGGTGGAGATGCTCTGGATTTGGTGGTGATGCAAGTATCTGACTTTACATTGTCAAGGTGAAATGGTCCTGTTGAATGGTCCCTTAGAATATGTGTTAACTATTATGCTAAACAATCTGTTTCACCTTGTATTTAGCTGTGACCCTCTGAATACCTATCCCAGACCTGAAGAAGAGCTCTGTATAGCTCAAAAGCTTGTCTCTTTCACCAACAGAAGTTGGTCCAATAAAAGATATTACTTCACCTACCTTGTCTCAGAGAGCAATGGCAGTTATGAAAACTGTTGTGTATAAATAAACTAATCTGCATGCCATTCCTGAGACACAATATTCTATCAATTACTCATTTAAGCATATGTTTGGCTTTATAGACAGAAACATTGTACATTTGAGTAGCACAGATAACAGATAGTTCTATGCTTGAATGTGATAATGTGGTTCTGCCAGCTCTGTGAAATCCATCTCTTTGTCAAATAAAAAAGGACTGTAGGTTTACTACTGTTATTTCTGCTAAGAGTTCTGAATTCTAACTATAGTCTCTAGGATATGTCATAGACTAAATCTGCCTCACTTCTTTCATTTTGTGTAATGTTGACTCTTACTCCTGGCCCTATTAAAGTCAATGAGAGATTTGCCATCGACTTAAACAAGGTCAGAATGTCACCCTTGAAATTAAAGAGAAGAGAAGAAAATAATATTTTAATGGTTTTGGGTAGTATTAGTTGATGAAGTATTTTAATTAAAGCAGGGTTTCTCAAACAGGAGTCACCGCTTGTGTAGGGAAAGCACCTGGCAGGCCGGGCCGGTGTGTTTACCTGCCCCGTCCACAGGTTCGGCCAATCACGTCTCCCACTGGCCGCGGATCCAATTGGCCCGGAGCAGCGATACGCGGCCAGTGAGAGCCGCGATCGGCCAGACCTGCGGACAGGGCAGGTAAAAACACCAGCTCAGCCCACCAGGGGCTTTCCCTACACAAGCGGTGACCCCTGTTTGAGAAACCCTGCATTAAAGAGAATTATTATTAGACTGGCAGGAGTCCCAGTAAGACCAAAATGACTTACATATCAGTCAGTAGTCTGACAAGTGAAAATGTCCACAATATCCCATTTATTTTCAACAAAATCTTGCAGTATATTCTCAATATTCTACTCTCCCCACAAGTTCATCCTAATTTTTCAAACCTTTCTGATATTCAAGAAAGAAAAAACAAAGCAGGGCAATTGGATGCAAATGAGTATATTATTATGTTTCAGTAGAGACAAAACTATGAAGAGAAAAAAAATTAATTCTGTTCAAGTGTCTGGTACTTTTAAAGTGTCAAATTCTGCCCTCAATTACACCTGTGTTAATCTGGAGTAACTCTTCACTTTCACAGAATAACTCAGTATTTAGCCCAGTGAAACTGATAGCAGCATTTGGCCATAAATGCATATTCAGGCTGCTCTATACTCACTCCAGAAGAGAAAATTTCACTTTTTTGGAAAACAAAAACCCTGGTGCACACTAAAGCCCTAAATGTTATTATATTTCTATTAAGGACCAAGAGTTTTTAAATACAAATGTATTTGGAACGTTAGTCCAATCCCACACACTCTCTTCTGTAGAACACTGAAGTCAATGGGATGCTACTTATAGGTAGACTTTGAAGAATTGGGCCCTATATGACTGTAATTATTTTTTTTTCACTAACCTTGGAGATTTAGTGATCTCTAAAGGACTATTGAAAGGAAGCTGGGAAACCACCAGCAGTTATACATGTCCCTTCATCACATACTCACAACCAGTGTTTTACAATGTGCTAAAAAAAAATCCCATTCTAAAATAAAGAGACTGAAAACATGATAATAGTTTTACACCAGTAAAACCACACAATGGATTTTTTTTTTAAAAGAACCCAAGTTTCTTGTCAGTTGGCTCCAAGTATTAAAAACATGCTCCCATTGTATATCTCCTAGACTTCGAGACAGACTAAAGATAAATAATGAAAGCAAGTTACCCTTTATTTTTTAATTATTGGTTATTTTTATTATTACACCTCTACCCCGATATAACGTGACCTGATATAACACAAATTCGGATATATCGCAGTAAAGCAGTGCTTGGGGGGGGCAGGGCTGCGCGCTCCAGCAGATCAAAGCAAGTTCAATATAACGCGGTTTCGCCTATAATGTGGTAAGATTTTTTGACTCCTGAGGACAGTGTTATATCAGGGTAGAGGTGTATTTTAGTACCATTGTCAAGAAAAATTGAGAGTGGGTTAAAAATGCAATGTATAACTTTTTGGGGTGTTTTCTAGTTATTTGAAATGTTGTACAGTTAAACACAG
The DNA here is from genome assembly GCF_020497125.1 of Mauremys mutica. Lineage (NCBI taxonomy): Eukaryota > Metazoa > Chordata > Testudines > Geoemydidae > Mauremys > Mauremys mutica. Next base: position 287,223,935 of record NC_059072.1, on the reverse strand, counting down.
TGATATAGATTTTATATGAAAGGAAAGTAGTTAGTTTGAGCATAACTGGCATATGTACAAAGGGGAGAAAAAACATATTGAGAATACTCAGCTGACAAACTTTTACACACCTCCTTACTGGGTAACAGTTTATAGGCCCCATTCTGCAAACTCTTAATTATTAGAAATCTGTTCACATGAGTAAGAGTTTACAGAATGAGGCCCCAAGTCAGTATTTTATATTCTGGGAAGAGATAATCATTCTGCAGTTGAAAGGCAGAATGACAGAACACTGCAATGAATGGACTCCACTTAACTATCAGATTGCCACTCTAACACTGAAGTTATTATTATCATTTGTATTATCATAGTGTCTAGGAGATGTAGTCATGGACCAGGACTTCATTGTGCTAGGCAACATTCCTGGTCCTGTGCTACCGGCAATTATGTCAATAGATTTATCTGATCTGTTATATATAGTTGTTTGTACTCAACAGCTGAAAAGCACCATATATTACATGGCCCTGGTTCTCTTCCCACTTACACTTGTTTTAAACTTATGTAATGCTACTGACTTCAACTGAATTGTTCCAGCTATTGAATATCAGGGGAGAATCAGGTCCCATATTTGTATGTTACACTCCCTCTCTATTTAATAGTCATACTTAGACCAAGATCCCAAGATCCCAAGGTTATGCAGTATGTGTACACATACATCGATTTTCTTTTCTTTATAAATGGATTATGTACATGAATGATATTTTAGTGCTATATGGAAACCCTCAGAAGCACTTGCTCACTCACTCTTTCCCTTGCACTCACTCTTTCGTCTTGCATCTGAAGAAGTGGGTATTCACCCACGAAAGCTCATGCTGCAAAACGTCTGTTAGTCTATAAGGTGCCACAGGATTCTTTGCTGCTTCTACAGAACCAGACTAACACGGCTACCCCTCTGATACTCTTTCCCTGGAGCACACAACTTTTGAAGGACATGGGTTACTCCAACACACAAAATGTTTTGTTTTTTTCATTCAAGCTCCAACCTAGAACCTTAGTAAGCAGAGGAACATAACAGTACAGACAGCCAACGAGTTTGAAGATTGATGTAACATAGATAGCAATAACGGAGTTAAATCTAGTTGGGAACTAAGGTATCTTGTGTTAGAAGGAGTGTTTTATATGTCTTAAATCAAAATAAAAATGATTTTTCTAGTTTTAAATATCCAAGGCAAAAACCTGCAGGGAGAAATGAGTCCAACTAGCTCTTGAAACAAAGAAAACAAAGAAAACAAAGAAAAAAGATGTATCCATTACTCCCAAGTGGAATTTCTGAATTGTCTAGTGGAAAAAACAGACTTCCTTAATGCCAAAGAAAGGTTATTTCAATTGCATTTCTGGGGATAAAAAGTGACATTTAGTTACCAGTTAGGTTGATCACAGCTGGTTATCTCATACAGATATTTCAGGGGATACAGTATTGATCCATTGTCAACCTTCTTAATTTGAAATTATTTGTTTGACTTCAGTGGGGCATTAAGCCCTCCTTGATCTAACAGGTTGTTTTAAAATGTATTTATTTTTAACAACAACAACAACGTGTATTAATCAGCTTGAGAATGCAATAAGAATGCCATTGACTCCCCTGGGAAGTAAACCTCCATAGGTTACACAATTATGTGCTGTAGTAGGAGATGATGTGTGACAATATAAAGGGTGGTGAAGAGGAGAAACACAGATCACAATTAAGATTTTAAAAATTAGATGTTCGGTTCTGTGTTTTTTGACTAATGAAGCCCATCTTAATATCTAGCCCACATTCCGTTTACTATATCCATATGAGGAGCTAGTTGGTACTGAAGAATAGTGACTGACAAAATCTCATTTCAGAATCTTCCCTGTGAAAAATGCCACCTTATTAGTCTCATGGATGAAAATGGTCCTTGTTAATTCTGGTCTGTGTACAGCCTTCCAGTTCCATGGCTTCCATGCACTGTTCATAAGTACAGGAATCAGACCAATATACAGCAAAATTTGAGCCTACTGATATTTGAATCTGTGACTCAGAATAAGGCTGCAACTTAATTATATTTGCATTTTATGGTGCCATTCATGTGAAGATCCCAAACATTAATGAATTAAACCTCACACTTGAGGTTGGAAAGCATCATCCCAAATCTAAGAATGGAGGAAGAGAGTAACGTGATCAAAGTCACACAGTGAATCACTGGCACTTGGTGAAATCTTGCTGTCATTCATCCTGCAAGCAGGCATTTTCCTCCTTTCTATCTGACCTTATTCATAGAGAGAATTTGATAATGACCAAATGGGCTGCATTGTAGCCTCTTCTATGCTTTACCTCTGGAGATTATTAATTCTGTAGCCTTTAAAGAGAAATCAAACGCAATTCAGTCATCCCTGCCAAAGAGATATGGGTGATGTGAAATATTTTCTGGCATGGATTTTATCCCCATCTTGTGTAAATAAAGAAAATAAACTTTTTTGCAAAACAATAACCCTGAGGTCCTCCTACTAGGGCGGAAGCAACCTAGTGCGCTAGATACACTGCTGCACCTGACATCCACTGAGCACAGCAGAAGTGAGGAGGAAACCAGAAGAAAACTGGTTGTGGCTCCCTTATTCTGAAGTCAGTTCTACAGTGACCCTGAAATGCTTTAGAGCAGTATACCACCACTTTTGCCATCCCACCCTCCCTACACTGGGGGCTACAATGTCAGGTGGTGTAGGAACCATCTATGCCAGCTCTTTGCCAGCTGGGGAATCTCACATGATGGTGAAATATATCTGGCATAGAAAATCCAGTGGCTAATCAGCCCCTTTGAGACATTAAACAAAAGAGAGAATCTGGCCCATTACTTTTGCAAAAGATAATTATTCTTAATTAGCTTATTCAAAATATACCAAAATAGAAGTCCTAGAATTCTATGCAACTAAAATAGAAATGAATTGCTAGTCTCTAACTCCTTGAGGATAGGTGTCCAAGAGCAAGAACCTTCATCCCTCTGACACATTGATTGTAGGGTGACCAGATAGCAAGTGTGAAAAATCAGGACAGAGGGTGGGGGGTAATAGGAGCCCATATAAAAAACAGCCCCAAATATTGGGACTGTCCCTATAAAATCGGGACATCTGGTCACCCTAATTGATTGTCTCAGAAGAGCGGCAATAGTTTAACTGGGTATGAAGAATGAACAACCAGTTTTACCCCTAAAGAAGTACTCTAGGTCAGGAATAATAACAAAGCTGGGTAGGGAAGTTTGCACTGAGCTGTATCTGTTCTTTGGATATGAAGAGAAATTTTTCCATAACGGTGAGTTTGGTACCTTTCACAAACACTGTACAATATTCACTTTAATTTAAAAAATGCAATAAAAATAATTCTGCTGTCCTTTACTCTGACATGTGAAATACCATGCTTATTATTTCTTTCTATATCCTGGTACCTCCCATTTTTGTGGCCAGTCCAGGTTAATGATTATCATCATAGGTTAAATTGTTACTAAACAACCTACCCACATCTCATGTTAGATTTTATGAAGTAGACCTTTATGTAGAGCTAATAGCCAGGCTGTTTCTGACAGTCTTTAAGCTTTCCACCTAATATCTGACAAGCACAAACCGATATATGCTAAGTCAGAAAACTTATGCTAATGGCTCACCTCATGCCAAAAAAACCTTTGTTTTTTAAACAAAGAGTCACTTTAAACAAAAGATTAAGGTCAGATAGACCAAAATTCTGTATGAATCTTATTATAGGCAATAATTATCTGAATTTACAAAATAGCTAAACTTCCCCTTCTCATTCACAAGTAGCTTCTGTTCACTGGTACAGAACCACAGTCATTTTTAGACTACCAGGAACATCTTTAACCATATAAGCTATACAATTATAAGACTATTCTTGGGAAAGTAATATTTGAAGAGTAACAAAACTCATAGTTTATTCGACCAGCATATAAAACTATTGAAGTATAATACATTTATCATATTAAAAATGCATCATTAAAATTTAAAAGCAGGTGCAGTTACTCAATAAGCTAATGGTATAGTCTGAAGACTCCACTCAAGATTGTATTGTTGAATTCCCACTGGGATAAAAAAGAAAGAGAAAAACAGAGGGAGGGAATTAGAATGACCTTGCACCAAGGTGCTAGTGCCTCACACTAAATATTTGGTAGCCTGTGGCTGAGCTCCACTCTGAGGATCTTTAAAGCACTGCATTATCACTGCTATGAATGAAAGTGCACATATAACTGGAGCTAGGAGAGCATGAAAAAACAACATTCGGTACTGAGAGATATATGTGTGTGCATAACTCCATGTCTTTACATCTGGGGAAAGTCTGATTAAGGAAGAAAATGAAAATATATCAGATAATTTTTAAACAAGGCAGTGAGAAGGGGAAAAAACCCTGTCATTTAACAGGATCCCACTCCACTTCTATAGTATTATAGAAAGTGTTTGCTATTCACCAGGAGTTGGGTGCAGGGGCTCACCAGTGTACATATTGAGAAAACCTATGACTGTCTTACATCAAATCTATCATTTTAACAGTTCCATCTATTCATTTAGCACCAGTAGGAATTTATTTAATAAAATTCAGGTAAATTTTCTGTTTCTCAGAGATAAAGCCTGGTCTGTGTCCATGAAATATGGCAAAATTCCCACTGATTTCAATGGAAGCCATATTGGGCTAGTTTGATACCGGATGAAATTCAAGTTAATTTCTGAAACCCTCTATGATTTGGCTCCTATATATCTGAGAGAGCACCTCTCTGTACTATATTTCAGTGGGTAAGATCAGTTGAGAAACTCAGTCTGATAGGTTTGCGATATGTGCAAATTTCTGTGGAAAGGGATGCTGGTGGTAGAACTGGGATTGGAGGGAGAGAACTGGAACAAAACTGATGTTGGTAACAACCTTAGAGATGAATCAAGCCTCATTCCTATGCACCAAGTGAGACTCAGCCACCAAGCTGCTTGATTCTTTCCACAGAGAAAGGATGGAGTTGAAAACCTGCATTTCAATGTATCATATCTTCAATGTTTGGGTACTTGAGTGCTGTGCTAGTTGGTCTTCTGAGTCTGCTTTGTTTAAGACAACTGCATGGCTTAGTATCAGAGGGGTAGCCGTGTTAGTCTGGATCTGTAAAAGCAGCAAAGAATCCTGTGGCACCTTATAGACTAACAGACGTTTTGGAGCATGAGCTTTCGTGGGTGAATACCCACTTCGTCGGATGCATGGCTTAGACCACTGAGTATCAGGTGACTTTAATGGTTTTAGTCACACATTAAAGTTAATAAATAATAAAGTTTGCAGTTTTTTAAACATGAGAGAAGTATATTCTCTTCAGTCCTATCTTGTGTTGGCTTCTGGCAAAAATTCACAAGACTCATCCAGCCATTTGTGATGATTTCCATGAAAACAAGATAAAAAAGGAGAGGAAAATGTAGTTTTCAAAATATTGGACCCAATCCTGTTCCAATTAAGAGTAATTTGTAGTTTTGTCATTAACTTTAATAGGAGCAGGAGCATACCTACTGCATTTGGTTTAAAAAAATAAAAACCCGCTTTATGAGACTTCTAGGCATTTTTAAAACTTCTCAAAGCTTTTATGAAATAACAAATTTCTCTGGCTTTTGTTACATAATACAGACTGTAACAGGCCTACTCTCTGAAAGTTAGCACTTGTCTACATGATCTGCACTAAAACGGGTGTCAATTCTAGAACGCACTAGTGCGGTATGCACTAATTGGCCTCAGGGGCGACTCTAGCAATTTCGCCGCCCCAAGCACGGTGGCACGCCGTGGGGGGCGCTCTGCCAGTCGCCGGTCCCGCGGCTCCGGTGGACCTCCTGCAGACGTGCCTGCGGGAGGTCAACCGGAGCCGCGGGACCAGTGGACCCTCCGCAGGCATGTCTGCAGGAGGTCCACCGGAGCCGCCTGCCGCCCTCCCGGCGACCGGCAGAGCGCCCCCCGCGGCATGCCACCCCAAGCACGCGCTTGGCGTGCTGGGGCCTGGAGCCGCCCCTGATTGGCCTACATGGATCCTACTGGTGAACACTTGAATTTCTCTAGTACAGGTTAATGTAGCACTGTTTGAAACGGGATTACATTAATGCTCACTATGGAACTTTTAGTGCACCTCAGCAGAGAACAGGACTTAAGTGCGCAATATGCTATTGTGTACTAGAATTTACACACATTCTAGTGTAAATTCTAGACTAATTCTAGTCTAGAATTAGTCTAAATTCTAGACTAATCGTGTATGCAAGATCTTAGGGACTTGTACAGTTAATATGGAAATAGCACACAGTGAGAAAATAGAACCAAGCTATCCAATTGGGCTATGGAAAGTTTTGTGTTCCTATGCTTCCACTGAAACCAGCTACAAAATTTCCATTGTCATCAGTGGGAGTTGAAGGAGGTGCATTTCTTTCTCAGACATATTACAACTGGATTTTATATAGATAGTAAATTAATCACAAAAAGGACTATAAAATGTCCCAAAAAATTCTATAAATATATGTGCAATTTTTCTCCTTCACTGAGCAAAAAATTGTGTTTGTATGGATACATGTATGTGCTGAATTTAAGCTGCATATCGTCAGGCTATATTGCTTATGATGGTATCACAGTGTATGAGGTGACAAAGCTGACCTAGAAAATGCTTCAATGAGCTGAAATTAACATAGTCTGGAAACAAGAGCAATTGTAATGACAGCTGTTTTAGCTGAGTAGCAAACCACAAGGTTGCAAAATAAAATAAAATTATATGTTCTAGAGGAGCAAATTCTCTAACCACAACTTGCAGCTACTTCTAACTCCGTGCCAGCTGACACCCCTTTTGCTTAATCACACATGCACATTTTTACTTATTATCAAAAAGAATCAATACATTATTTCCTTTGTTCAATAAGGGAGACTAATAGCAAAGTGGCAATCTATGTATATTAAAATTATATTCACAGAACCAATGAAAGGTTGCATAATGATTCCTTTCCTTAGCTCCTCCCTCATGCAGTAATATTCTTCAGGCTTTCCTGTCAGCAAAATGACGTAGTGTGTTTCTAATTTCCCCATAAATGTATACCTCCAGAAGAATACAGCTAACATCTCTAGAACTGAAAGTGTTTATGGGAAATATACGATCATAAACATAAAGAGCAATGTATAAGTTCAGGTAGGGCATTAGGAAGTTCAATGAAATATACCTTCTGTCAAATTTCACAGGCACAGAATACTACAAATTAATCAAAAGTCAGTGTTACTTTGGAGGCTGAAGTTAGAAATACATTTCTTCATTTTCTGCTGTTCAAATAAGGTAATGTAATTTGGTTTGTTGTTAGATTTTCTATCAACATAAAATGAAATGGTTAATTTTGCAACATTTGTTGTTCATTATTCATTAAGGAAAATTATCAATTTCATAATTTATCATTCTATTTCTATTTATGTTGTGTGAGTTGGTGACAGTTTCTTTTTCATCTTTCAAAAATTAAAGACGAAGAAGTTATTGGTTATTCACAAATGAAAAAATTGAAACTTGTTCTTCAAGTTTTAGAGTCACATATTTTGCACTCAGACTACATTTCACATCTAGCTGAAGTTATCTTCATCCTTAACTTTAGCTACACACTGGCTGACTGGGTACTTGACTAGATACTGTATGTTTTGAAACACCACATAATTTGTTATGTGATTTTGAAAAAACACTGATTTGCTTTATTTATAAGTGAATAGCAAAGCAGCAAATTCACCAGTTTTTAGAGACCTATGCCATGATTTTCAAAATATGAGCATCTTATATCCATACAAAGACACTTAAATAAGTGACCCAATTTTCAAAAGTTCTCCTCCCTTTTGGGAACATTGTCATAGAATATCACGGTTGGAAGGGACCTCAGGAGGTCATCTAGTCCAACCCCCTGCTCAGGGCAGGACCAATCCCCAGACAGATTTTTGCCCCAGATCCCTAAATAGCCCCCTCAAGGATTGAACTCAACCCTGAGTTGAGCTGGCCAATGCTCAAACCACTGAGCTATCCCTCCCCCCATTACAGTATAATTTGGCTGTTGGGAACATTGTCATTACAATATACTTTCCTCCAAAAAAATTCCACAAGGTGTACAAATTTGTAAGCACAAGTGAATTCCCTACTACATGCACAAACAAGTTCATGAACATTTGCAACCACAATTTGATGTACTGATGTTTAGAAATTATCCCCACCTCATGCTTCATACTGAAATGTATTCCATGAGTGACATCACGTCATATTCCTCAGTAATGAAACAGAATGTTCTATCCTCACTAATTCATCTCTAACTTCTAGGAAGGTACTGGAGGTCAGTTTCACAAACATCTGCAATATTTTCTAGCTGCCAAAGCAACAAACCACGGTCAGTCAAAAGTTACTGAGAGGTTCAACTTGACTAAAAGGCCAAATGACCATGCCTTAAAGACATCAGATTACTCATATGACAAACATAGTCCTACCACCAAAGAAGACAGTAACCTAGACTGGAATGTACCTATAATATCACTGGTATCAAAGTTCACTTGGAATTGAATAACCACTGCCCCACCATTACCTTTTCTAAAGGAAGGAGGTTTGAGACTGGCCAGAGATTGACATCCATTCCAGCTTCAAGGTGACTTCTTGAGAAGGGGACAGATATTTATTTAAAACTGCAAGGTGCTGATAGTGGCATCACAACCACTTCTCTTTCCTTTAAGCACTCAAGATATACCAGACATATAGAGGGTTAGTTTCAGGGAACTCAGGGAAACATAGATGTCTGAGCAGAAAAAAAGTCAAATGCAAGGAAGGGGAGACAGTCTGTTGAGAACCCATGATTCTTGGCAGTTACAAACCAGCCCAGAGCTATATCTCTTCTTAGGAAGGAATGAAACAAATTCTTCACAATGGTCAATTGAAAGGAATTAAGATAATTAATGGAATGAGGCAATGTAGATGGTGATGCTCCCCTCACAAAGATTTGGTTAATGTCTATAGCCTTGGACAAGTAACACAGCCCTTCTCTAAGCCTGCATAAAGCTCCTGTACAGGAGTAAATCAGCCTCCAGGTGGCTTCCAAACTTTCTGCTCTCCAGACTGCACCCCAGTACTTTTAGCTCCCACAGATCACCATTAAATAATGGGATTTTCTGGACACAAGAAACAGCAAATAGCCAGGGACTTGAGAGCCCACACTAACAACTCATAGACATTCCAGCAGAAAGCTGGGGCAGCCACATATGCCTTAGCATGAATAAGGAGGCCTCCGAAATCCATTATTCAGGATTCATTATTCTTGGAGGCAGTAAATTATTTCCAGCTCCAATTCTGATACACATTTGGAATATTATCAGCAAAATAATTGTGTAATATGCATACAACACACATTTTGGAATGCACATATCACACTCCTGAACATCACAATATACATTCCCCATTGCATACAGAAGTAGTTTAATTCTGTGTGCAGCACAGATTTCACAACACGCATACTATAAATTTCAATAAATAAGTTTAATAACACAATGACAACAAATTCCATACCGCAGGTCACAACACAGTGTGTCACAACACAAATTCAGAGTGAATGCCACACAAAACTCTGAACCATTCATGAGTGTAAATCTATTTCTTCCCTTGTAAATGAGATTCAATACCATGCACATTCTAAGCAAGTTTCACTATCTCCATGCAACACATATTTTGCAGTGTATGCAGACAGCTTCTTTGAATTACATGTATTGTGGAACAAGTTTCATACAGATTGTGGAAATTTTTTGTGGCTTCCAAATTTACTTATACAATGGATTTGGTTCTCATACTTACTTATTATATGTAGAACAGGAGGGCCTAAAAGCCCTACTTATGTGCTTTTGAAAATTCCACCCTATGGTATTGTGCCGTTTTTGTTCTACACAATGTAGATGTTATGATTCTATAGATATTGTGGATTTTGTCTTGTGTAGAGATATAATTTTGTTTGATTTCTTCTATGCTTTTGCCAATCAATGCTGCTGCTGGAGAACAAATATGCCAGGAAGTTCAGTTTTAGGTTTAATTCTGCCTACAGCTCCCACTAAACAGCACAGGAGAAAGATTCCTCACCTACCCATTACTTGGCTGAAAGCCTGTCCAATATATGGTCAACCTTCAATCAACTTAATGGCTCCTCCAGTCCCTGATCTTACAGGACTGTGAATATGCTTGAAACAAAAAGATTTCATCTATCTTCTGGGCACCTATTCCTGCAATAGTGCGGGTGGGGAGGAAGGAGCTGGCTGGCTGAATTTCTGCCCTATTATTTGAATGGTTGCTTGGTAACACTGTACTGTATTATATCAATCTAAGATACACATATAGTATCTGAGCACCTCACAATATTTAATGGAATTATTTCACAATATCCTTGTAATGTAGGGAAATGCTATTATCTCCATTGTACAGATGGAGAACTGAGACACAGAGAGATTGTGACTAGAGGGATGAAAGAAGGAAAGAAACCCAGTGAGACCAAAGTCTCCCAATAAGCTCTTTCCTGGTGACTAGACTTGGGCTCAGATCTGGAGTGCCTTCTATCTGTGCTCAAAGGATAAATTGCATTCCCATCATATCCTAACTCTCTCTTCCTCCCATGGATTCAATAGCTCCTGGTCCTGTGCTCAGGCTTGGAATGTACTAAAATGAGACCAAATGCACAAATAAGGACTCCTCACACTCCTAAACTACACCAGAAGCTGTGAACATTCCCTATTCCAAATGAGAATGAAGGCAGAAAGGCCTCATAATATCTGTTGGGACATAACTTTTCTGCTTAACAAATAATTCAGCTAACCAGCAGAACTGAACCGATGTTCTATGGGAAAGTGAACCATTCCCCATTTAATCCCATTCTCTTTGTAATCTAGGATGCTACCAATTTGCAGAGGAAAGATGGGAATGAAAATTCCCTTCCAACCCCATATTAGATGACCAGTATTAGCCTAACAATTTCAATAGCAACTGATATTCTGATGAGGCCTCATTATTTGGTTAGTACAATCATAAAATCAACCCTATAAATGGATAAGGGTATGTGGGCAGAATTTCCTTTCTGAGATGAGGAGCAGAAATATTCTGAATCTCAGCCTCTTTCCTCAGCCTTCCTCAGAGGAGTGTGAGCAAATCAGCAGACTGGCAGAATTCAAACACACTAGCCCAAAGTCTTCCCACCCAAAACCTGCCAACTACAGCCAGACTCTGACTCAGCAAGAGAGTCGAATCCGACTGCCTTTCCTCTTTAGTGCCTGCAGAATCTGACCGATACACACCATATACATGACTAGAACATATCACAACAGATCTCTGCTGTGACGGTCACAATAACTCTGGTAACCAATGACAAGTATACCAGGTGACATGAGGGGCAGAGGGAAGTATATATTTGTACATTAAAAATTTGAATCTGCAAATTCAACACATTGAACATTAGCATTTCCTTCTCCCTCCCACATATTGTCTTCTGAGAGTATGAACTTTTTGTGGGAGGGGTCTTGCCAACCTCTGTTTTCACAGCACCATGAGGCCCTGATCTCAGCTGAGGCCTTTGGACACTACTGCAGTATACATAATAATTAATAAATAAATGAAAATATCATATTCAGAGCAAGTATCTGTCTTTAATGGATGACTGAGGCACTTAAAGAGGGAACGGATAATTTCTAATTATTCAAAGGTAGTGTCAGGACCAGGATGTGGGCAGTCTGACCTAGTGGTCAAAGCAGGGACAGTCATGTCTAGTGGTCACAGCCAGACTCAGCGTCCAGGAGCCAAGACAGGATCAGAATCAGAAACCAGGGAACAAACAAGAGTCAGATCCAAAGTAGCAGCCAGTCAGGAAGTCTCTCAGACAACTTCTTGTGCTGCCTTCTAACTTCAATAGTATGGCCCAGCTGGTCATTGTCCCCAGTCAGGATCCTCATGGGTTGTGTCTCTGGGAGGGTTCTGCTAACCCCTCAGATACAGTGGTTCTGGGTGATCTGCCCAGTGCTGGCCAGAGTCTGAGGGCTGCCTGGGAACCCGTGGGCCCTTATAGGTAGTTTAGTTCTATGGATAACTGGGTACATATAATTTAAATGCCAAATTCTGATTTCAGTTAGAAAAGTAACTTCCTTGAAGTCAGTGGAGTTGTGCTGGATTTACACCAGTTGTAACCAATAGTACAATTTGGTCCTAAGTAGTCATTTGGTTACTAATAGCTTTGCATTCAGAAAAATCATTAAATAAAATAATTACCTGTCTTGTCGGTAGAACACTTTTTAAAAAAAATGCCCTACATAAAATTCTGAGACCAAAATTCAATGCTATGTAGAATAAATTAATTAATTGGGGGATTAATTGGGCCATGTTGCCTTTTTTAAAACTAAGCTATGTTTTTAGTTATATTTTGTTAGGTACCCAGAGGCCCCAGGGCTTGTGTGTTCTATACATACAAATGGATACCATATTATTTTTAATAATAAAGGTACAGCAGAATAGTTTCATCAGTGTTTCTGTATATTACTGGCAAACAGACTGATGGGTTGAGGGGCATGAGGAGATAGTGGAGAGAAAATGTTTTACCAAGAAAGAGGACTAGGTATTAGTTCATTGTGTTTCCCACAAGATCCTTCACATGGATCTTTCATCTTTATACTCACTTGAAGCATATGGAATCTCTTGTTTCCATTACACACTTTCTCTCTGATGCGATTCCTGCAGGAGATGATCTCCTTTCAGTTTCTTCTCCTCTTGCAAGCCTAAAAAGCCAAATATCTACTTTGCTTAACCCCACTCCCACTGCAAACACACAAACTGCACACAATAAAATATGCAGGGTACCAATAGGATCTTTATGTTTAACCCTTTGTTCTCATTTTGGGGGTTATATATTCAGCCGTTTTCTTCAGTCAAGTATGAAAATGTATCTTGTCTTTTTTTAAAGAAGTCACACTTGAATCTCTGACTTTACCAATTTTTGATATAAAAACCCTTTCTGGCATTTTGACAGCAAATGATGAAAAGACTTTCCCAGTATTTTACAAGAAAATATGAATTTTAACAAGATAAGTAAACTTACAGAAATCAAATATTCTATTGTTGTCTACTGTGAAACTAGCTGTCATATCTGAAACTCTTGCAGTTGATATAAGGAATGATTATAATGAAGGTGTATTAAAAAGAAATACAGGCCAGCTTTTACTTATGTACTGTGGATATAAAGTTCAGATTTATAGCTGCCATTGATGACATCCATGATAAAATAGTGATTCTGCACTTAGATTTTAAATTCTCCTCCACATCATGATATTAGTATATCACATTTTTTTCATGGCTTGGACATTAAGTCTCTGATCATGCTTTCAAACCAGAGTAAGGAAAGTAACTTGGCTTAAAAGCAGTCAATTCTCTTTGCAGCCACACTGCACATCAGAAAAAAAATGTTTTTACAAACGTGAACTGTGTTTGGATCTTATAAGATGGACCAAAGAGGGAAAAACAAATGTGGGTGCAGAAGCAGGCTCTCATGGGAAGCTGAGAAAAGGATGTCGGAGCCAGGCTGTTGGGATAAATGGAGAAGTTACAGGGATAGACTATTGGGCAAGATGAAAATGAGGAAGGGACAGAATGAAGCACTGAGTGGGGGTAAGGAAACCCCTGCATGAGGGCAGCAAGTGCAACTAAGATGGAAGGGACATAAGGAATAAGGACCCACTGGGAGCCCCCGGCCCAAGCAGTAGTAGCTACCAGGACAGAGCAGAGAATGGCCGAGAGGAAATCCCTGAGGATAGCAAGTGTCAGAGTAGAGGGCAGGAAGCTGATCAGCAGAGGAAGCCCCCGGGAGGAACTAGAGACAGTTTGGGGAGCAGAGTCAAAGAAACCCTGAGACAGGGGTAGGGGAGCAACATCTGGGATGTTGGAATTTCAATAAAAGACTTTAGGTCAGGTCAGTAGCAGCCACTAGGAAAGGTTGGGAATAAAACAGGCCCCAGTCAGATAAAGGAAATAGGAGACTAGAACTAGGATAGAAAGGTTATTGACTCGTCCATTTCCTTCCTCTTTTCCCTCAGAAATATTCACTTCCCTTTATGCCTCACCATATGTTTATGATCCACAATCCTAGGAATAGCAAAGGCTCACATGGACTCTTTACATGAAGTGAGGAAGAAAAGAGAAAGGTATGCACAATACTCTCTCACTCCCTCGCTTTCCCTCCCTCCCTCTGGAGTCCCCTTCTCTCCCAAAATCCCTGCTGCCTGCAGTTTGAGGTTCTACCTTCTGTCAGAACTCACCCTTATGCTCCCTTTCTGCTGGGCCCAAGCCAAAAAAGAGGCACGAGGAAACAGTACCAGGTGAAGATGGGCCTTGTTGAGGCTCCCATCAAGGTCTTACTCTTCCCTAATACCTTGACCTACTTCACTTCTCTTTGGCTTCTCCACTGTCCCTTTGGCTTCTTCCCAGTATCTCCAAGTGGTCTCTGAGGCAGGTCTACACTGCAGTGTGAGCTCAGAGTTAGTAGAATTCAAGTCAGTGGATCCTGGGTTAGAGAACCCAGGGCTTGAACATTTACACTAATTGTGAACCCCAAGTTAACAATTTTCTAACCTGGGCCTGAACCCGGGGTTGCAGCATCTACACTGCAGTACATAGACCCAGGGCCGCCCGGGGGGAGGGAGGGCAAGTTGGACAATTTGCCCCAGGCCCCGGGTCCCACAGGGGCCCCCACAAGAATGTTGGAGGCTCCCCCCCCCCCGCCTCCACCTTCCCCCATCCCCCGTCACCGCAGTGCCACGTCCAGGAGTGGCTCTGGACAGAGCTAAAGTGGTGTGGCTCCGCTGGGGCCTGAGCTCCTCCCCACTCAGATCCGCGTGGTAAGGGGGCGGGGCTGCGAGCTGCGGCAGAGTGGCAGGAACTCAAGTCCCGCGGAGCCACGCCACTGCAGCGCTGTCCAGGGCCACTTCTGGACATGGCGTGCTGAGGCTCCGGGACGGGGGGAGGCAGGAGTAAGCAGCATGTTAAGCTCCTCTGAGCCGTACACTCCCCTTACTCCCCTCTCCGAGCCCAGCCCCTCTGAGCTGGACACCCCCCCCAGCCCTGACCCCAGCTCCGAGCCCAGCCCCTCTGAGCCAGACACCCCCCTGATGCCCCCCAGCCCTGACCCCCAGCTCCGAGCCCAGCCCCTCTGAGCCAGACACCAGACCCCACCCCCCCCAGCCCTGACCCCAGCTCCGAGCCCAGCCCCTCTGAGCCAGACACCCCCCTGATGCCCACCAGCCCTGACCCCCAGCTCCGAGCCCAGCCCCTCTGAGCCAGACACCAGACGCCACCCCCCTCACAGACCTGACCCCAAGCTCCGAGCCCAGCCCCTGTGAACTGGGCACCCCCCGACCCAGAGCCCCACTCCCCACCCAGCCCTGGGCAACAGCAGCGCCACCCCCAGGCAGCGACAGCCCATTGGCACCAACCATCACCAAGCGACAACCCATTATGTAATTGCAAATGCATACATACCATTAAAGCATTTAATGTTTTAAAATAATGTATTTCGTGTATTTTCAAATTATTAAAAAATAATTTTTGAATGTATTTCACTGGTTAGTATCATGTATTTGGAAATGTAAAAAATATAGTATTGCAACTTTTTTTTATGGAAAGGGTCCCCGAAATTGCTTTGCCCCAGGCCCCCTGCATCCTCTGGGCGGCCCTGCATAGACCCAAGTCCAATCAACCATATCCCTGACTTCCTAGCACCCTCCCAAAATGTGGCCACTCGAGCCCTTTGTTTGTGGGTGCACTTTGGGAAAATTTGGCTGTCAATGAAACTTGACTGTCCGGAGAACAAAGAACATTGGCCCATAGGACTGTAGGATACTTTTGGCAGACTCCCAAAGCAAGAGTCCAGTGGAGCTGCATTTACACTGCAAAGTAATAGGACTTGAACCCTGGGTCCTGGCTTGACTAAGGCTCAGACCCTCCACTCCCTGGGGTCATGGGTCCAAGCGCTCAGATAGCACAATTTGTATGTAGATGGAAGGGAGTTAGGGTTGAGCCTGAGTTCAAGCCCTGGGCTTACACTGCAATGTAAATATACCCTAAGTCTATTAAGTAAACAGCTGGTCCTACATGATATACACCAGAAGATTAACACTGTAAGTATTAAAATGTTTTCACTTACAACAGTTTATCTCTACAGCAAAATATACCCCTGGTTTACTTCAGTCTAGTTATAGCATGAATGAAACTAGTGCACAGTATGGACTGCAGAGCTAAGCAAATAGCTCAAGCAGTAATCAAAATCTACTCAAGCTAGGTGCTAGACTCCCAAATTGAACCAACTGAAATTGAAATTTGCCTTCTAGTGAACAGGATTTGTCACACAGCCATATTAGCTCACACTCAAAGGACAGCTCTTTGCAAGGTAAGATACTACTCAATGAGAGTAAGGGTGGGAGAATCTGGCCCACATTATTTAACAATGTGCTATTTTTGTAAATGGGGAAAAACATCTATTTTTATGGAGTCCTTCATCCAAGAATCTCAAATCTCATTACAACCTAGTAATACTCAACACTTGAAAGTATTAAAATTCCTATATTACAAATGAGGAAACTGAGGCACAGA